>NC_042974.1:3086862-3181779 GCF_901001165.1 Salmo trutta | reverse complement strand
AATTTGTTGGCATGAAGTGAGTGTGTGTCTCTGTGTCTCTCTCTCTGTGTCTCTCTGTCTGTCTCTCTGTGTGTGTCTCTCTGTCTGTCTCTCTGTGTGTGTCTCTCTCTCTGTGTCTCTCTGTGTGTCTTGACGGCTGTTGATGTTGGTAACAGGTGCGTCTGCTGATGGTGAGCCGCATGGCCAAGCCGGAGGAGGTGCTGGTGGTGGAGAATGACCAGGGAGAGGTGGTACGAGAGTTCATGAAGGATACAGACTCCATCAACCTCTACAAGAACATGAGAGAGACACTGGGTAAGTCAGGTGTGTGTGTGGTGGGGTGATGCTTGATGAGTGCAGGAACCAGATACAGCAGCTGTTTGGAATAGTGTGTGTGTTACTTTCTACAGTTTCCTTTGTGGACATCACATAACTGTACAGCACTGCTACATGTTCAATAAGGACTATAGTCTATTGACTGGATCTACACTCTAAACTCTCTGTGATCGTCTCCTCTCTCTCTCTCTGTCTCTCTCTCTGTCTCTCGCTCTGTCTCTCGCTCTGTCTCTCGCTCTGTCTCTCGCTCTGTCTCTCGCTCTGTCTCTCGCTCTGTCTCTCGCTCTGTCTCTCGCTCTCTCTCGCTCTCTCTCTGTCTCGCTCTGTCTCGCTCTGTCTCTCGCTCTGTCTCGCTCTCTCGCTCTGTCTCTCTCGCTCTCTCTCTCTCGCTCTCTCTCTCTCTCTCTCTCTCGCTCTGTCTCTCTCGCTCTCGCTCTCTCTCTCTCGCTCTGTCTCTCTCTGTCTCTCTCTCGCTCTGTCTCTCTCGCTCTGTCTCTCTCGCTCTGTCTCTCTCGCTCTGTCTCTCTCGCTCTGTCTCTCTCGCTCTGTCTCTCTCGCTCTCGCTGTCTCTCGCTCTGTCTCTCTCACTCGCTCTGTCTCTCTCACTCGCTCTGTCTCTCTCACTCGCTCTGTCTCTCTCACTCGCTCTGTCTCTCACTCACTCGCTCTGTCTCTCTCTCGCTCTGTCTCTCTCTCTCGCTCTGTCTCTCTGTCTCTCTCTCTCTCTCTGTTTCTCTCTCTCTCTCTGTTTCTCTCTGTCTCGCTCTGTCTCTGTCTCTCTGTCTCTCTCTCTCTAGTGTACCTGACCCATCTGGACTATGCAGACACAGAGCGTATAATGACAGAGAAGCTTCATAACCAGGTGAACGGTACAGAGTGGTCCTGGAAGAACCTCAACACACTGTGCTGGGCTATAGGGTCCATCAGTGGAGCCATGCACGAAGAGGACGAGAAGAGGTTCCTGGTTACCGTCATCAAGGTACGGAGGCCACCTATGGACAAGTAGAGCGGTATAACGGAGAGAGTAAAATGGGATTCATGTAGAGGGTTGATGACCAGAAGGCTTTAGGAGAATGTTGAGCTGAATCTTTCTCTCTAGGAGAATGTTGAGTTGAATCTTTCTCTTTAGGAGAATGTTGAGCTGAATCTTTCTCTTCAGGAGAATGTTGAGCTGAATCTTTCTCTCTAGGAGAATGTTGAGCTGAATCTTTCTCTTTAGGAGAATGTTGAGCTGAATCTTTCTCTCTAGAAGAATGTTGAGTTGAATCTTTCTCTCTGGGAGAATGTTGAGCTGAATCTTTCTCTCTAGGAGAATGTTGAGCTGAATCTTTCTCTCTAGGAGAATGTTGAGCTGAATCTTTCTCTCTAGGAGAATGTTGAGCTGAATCTTTCTCTCTGGGAGAATGTTGAGCTGAATCTTTCTCTTCGGGAGAATGTTGAGCTGAATCTTTCTCTTCGGGAGAATGTTGAGCTGAATCTTTCTTTCTAGGAGAATGTTGAGCTGAATCTTTCTTTCTAGGAGAATGTTGAGCTGAATCTTTCTCTCCAGGAGAATGTTGAGCTGAATCTTTCTCTTCAGGAAAATGTTGAGCTGAATCTTTCTCTCTAGGAGAATGTTGAGCTGAATCTTTCTCTTCAGGAGAATGTTGAGCTGAATCTTTCTCTCTGGGAGAATGTTGAGCTGAATCGTTCTCTCTAGGAGAATGTTGAGTTGAATCTTTCTCTTTAGGAGAATGTTGAGCTGAATCTTTCTCTTTAGGAGAATGTTGAGCTGAATCTTTCTCTTTAGGAGAATGTTGAGCTGAATCTTTCTCTCTGGGAGAATGTTGAGCTGAATCTTTCTCTCTAGGAGAATGTTGAGCTGAATCTTTCTCTCTAGGAGAATGTTGAGCTGAATCTTTCTCTCTGGGAGAATGTTGAGCTGAATCTTTCTCTCTAGGAGAATGTTGAGCTGAATCTTTTTCTTCAGGAGAATGTTGAGCTGAATCTTTCTCTCTAGGAGAATGTTGAGCAGAATCTTTCTCTTTGGGAGAATGTTGAGCTGAATCTTTCTCTTCGGAGAATGTTGAGCTGAATCTTTCTCTTCGGGAGAATGTTGAGCTGAATCTTTCTCTTCAGGAGAATGTTGAGCTGAATCTTTCTCTCTAGGAGAATGTTGAGCTGAATCTTTCTCTCTAGGAGAATGTTGAGCTGAATCTTTCTCTCTGGGAGAATGTTGAGCTGAATCTTTCTCTCTAGGAGAATGTTGAGCTGAATCTTTCTCTCTAGGAGAATGTTGAGCTGAATCTTTCTCTTCAGGAGAATGTTGAGCTGAATCTTTCTCTCTAGGAGAATGTTGAGCTGAATCTTTCTCTTCGGGAGAATGTTGAGCTGAATCTTTCTCTTCGGGAGAATGTTGAGCTGAATCTTTCTTTCTAGGAGAATGTTGAGCTGAATCTTTCTCTTCAGGAGAATGTTGAGCTGAATCTTTCTCTGTAGGAGAATGTTGAGCTGAATCTTTCTCTTCGGGAGAATGTTGAGCTGAATCTTTCTCTTCGGGAGAATGTTGAGCTGAATCTTTCTAGGAGAATGTTGAGCTGAATCTTTCTTTCTAGGAGAATGTTGAGCTGAATCTTTCTCTCCAGGAGAATGTTGAGCTGAATCTTTCTCTCTAGGAGAATGTTGAGCTGAATCTTTCTCTTCAGGAAAATGTTGAGCTGAATCTTTCTTTCTAGGAGAATGTTGAGCAGAATCTTTCTCTTCAGGAGAATGTTGAGCAGAATCTTTCTCTTCGGGAGAATGTTGAGCTGAATCTTTCTCTTCGGGAGAATGTTGAGCTGAATCTTTCTCTTCGGGAGAATGTTGAGCTGAATCTTTCTTTCTAGGAGAATGTTGAGCTGAATCTTTCTCTCCAGGAGAATGTTGAGCTGAATCTTTCTCTTCGGGAGAATGTTGAGCTGAATCTTTCTCTTCAGGAAAATGTTGAGCTGAATCTTTCTCTTCAGGAGAATGTTGAGCTGAATCTTTCTCTTTTGGAGAATTTTGAGCTGAATCTTTCTCTTTTGGAGAATTTTGAGCTGAATCTTTCTCTTCGGGAGAATGTTGAGCTGAATCTTTCTCTTCGGGAGAATGTTGAGCTGAATCTTTCTCTTCGGGAGAATGTTGAGCTGAATCTTTCTCTTCGGGAGAATGTTGAGCTGAATCTTTCTCTTCGGGAGAATGTTGAGCTGAATCTTTCTCTTCGGGAGAATGTTGAGCAGAATCTTTCTCTTCGGGAGAATGTTGAGCTGAATCTTTCTCTTCGGGAGAATGTTGAGCTGAATCTTTCTCTCTAGGAGAATGTTGAGCAGAATCTTTCTCTTCGGGAGAATGTTGAGCTGAATCTTTCTTTCTAGGAGAATGTTGAGCTGAATCTTTCTCTCCAGGAGAATGTTGAGCTGAATCTTTCTCTCTGGGAGAATGTTGAGCTGAATCTTTCTCTTCAGGAGAATGTTGAGCTGAATCTTTCTCTTCGGGAGAATGTTGAGCTGAATCTTTCTCTTCAGGAGAATGTTGAGCTGAATCCTTCTCTTTGGGAGAATGTTCAGCTGAATCTTTCTCTCTAGGAGAATGTTGAGCTGAATCTTTCTCTTCAGGAGAATGTTGAGCTGAATCTTTCTCTTCAGGAGAATGTTGAGCTGAATCTTTCTCTTCGGGAGAATGTTGTGCTGAATCTTTCTCTCTGGGAGAATGTTGAGCTGAATCTTTCTCTCTGGGAGAATGTTGAGCTGAATCTTTCTCTTCGGGAGAATGTTGAGTTGAATCTTTCTCTTCAGGAGAATGTTGAGCTGAATCTTTCTCTCTAGGAGAATGTTGAGCTGAATCTTTCTCTCTAGGAGAATGTTGAGCTGAATCTTTCTCTCTAGGAGAATGTTGAGCTGAATCTTTCTCTCTAGGAGAATGTTGAGCTGAATCTTTCTCTTCAGGAGAATGTTGAGCTGAATCTTTCTCTCTAGGAGAATGTTGAGCTGAAGCTTTCTCTCTAGGAGAATGTTGAGCTTAATCTTTCTCTCTAGGAGAATGTTGAGCTGAATCTTTCTCTTCGGGAGAATGTTGAGCTGAATCTTTCTCTCTGGGAGAATGTTGAGCTGAATCTTTCTCTTCGGGAGAATGTTGAGTTGAATCTTTCTCTTCAGGAGAATGTTGAGCTGAATCTTTCTCTCTAGGAGAATGTTGAGCAGAATCTTTCTCTCTAGGAGAATGTTGAGCTGAATCTTTCTCTCTAGGAGAATGTTGAGCTGAATCTTTCTCTCTAGGAGAATGTTGAGCTGAATCTTTCTCTCTAGGAGAATGTTGAGCTGAATCTTTCTCTTCAGGAGAATGTTGAGCTGAATCTTTCTCTCTAGGAGAATGTTGAGCTGAATCTTTCTCTTCAGGAGAATGTTGAGCTGAATCTTTCTCTCTAGGAGAATGTTGAGCTGAATCTTTCTCTCTAGGAGAATGTTGAGCTGAATCTTTCTCTCTAGGAGAATGTTGAGCTTAATCTTTCTCTCTAGGAGAATGTTGAGCTGAATCTTTCTCTCTGGGAGAATGTTGAGCTGAATCTTTCTCTCTAGGAGAAGGAGAAGAATGGGAGTTTGTTTGGTGGATATTTAGTTGAGCTGATGAACAATGTGACAGAGATGCAGGAGGTGCAGGAGGAAAGATGTGGGGCGTAAAACAGCCTCTGGACACACTGGACCTCAAGGATGAACATATCGCTCATCTGTTGTCCAAAGACTCTCTGGTATCCATCTGTCTGTTATCCATCTGTCTAACTGAGTTGGGATTCTGTGTGTGTGTGTGTGTGTGTGTGTGTGTGTGTGTGTGTGTGTGTGTGTGTGTGTGTGTGGTGTGGTGTGTGTGTGTTGTGTGTGTGTGTGGTGTGTGTGTGTGTGTGTGTGTGTGTGTGTAGGATCTGCTGGGTCTGTGTGAACAGAAGAGGGGGAAGGGACAATAAGGCCATCATTGCCTCCATATCATGTTACATCGTGGGCCAGTACCCTCGCTTCCTCAGAGCCCACTGGAAGTTCCTCAAGACTGTCGTCAATAAACTCTTTGAGTTCATGCACGGTGAGAGAACCAACTATCTGTATAACTGGTGTACAGAGGTGAGAGAACTAACTCTGTATAACTGGTGTGCAGAGGTGAGAGAACTAACTATCTGTATAACTGGTGTACAGAGGTGAGAGAACCAACTATCTGTATAACTGGTGTACAGAGGTGAGAGAAACTAACTATCTGTATAACTGGTGTTACAGAGGTGAGAGAACTAACTATCTGTATAACTGGTGTACAGAGGGTAAGGTGAGAGAACTAACTATTCTGTATAACTGGTGTACAGAGGTGAGAGAACTAACTATCTGTATAACTGGTGTACAGAGGTGAGAGAACTAACTCTGTCTGTATAACTGGTGTACAGAGGTGAGAGAACTAACTATCTGTATAACTGGTGTACAGAGGTGAGAGAACTAACTATCTGTATAACTGGTGTACAGAGGTGAGAGAACTAACTATCTGTATAACTGGTGTACAGAGGTGAGAGAACTAACTATCTGTATAACTGGTGTACAGAGGTGAGAGAACTAACTATCTGTATAACTGGTGTACAGAGGTGAGAGAACTAACTATCTGTATAACTGGTGTACAGAGGTGAGAGAACTAACTATCTGTATAACTGGTGTACAGAGGTGAGAGAACTAACTATCTGTATAACTGGTGTACAGAGGTGAGAGAAACTAACTATCTGTATAACTGGTGTACAGAGGTGAGAGAACTAACTATCTGTATAACTGGTGTACAGAGGTGAGAGAACTAACTATCTGTATAACTGGTGTACAGAGGTGAGGAGAACTAACTATCTGTATAACTGGTGTACAGAGGTGAGAGAACTAACTATCTGTATAAACTGGTGTACAGAGGTGAGAGAACTAACTATCTGTATAACTGGTGTACAGAGGTGAGAGAACTAACTATCTGGAATAACTGGTGTACAGAGGTGAGAGAACTAACTATCTGTATAACTGGTGTACAGAGGTGGAGAGAACTAACTATCTGTATAACTGGTGTACAGAGGTGAGAGAACTAAACTATCTGTATAACTGGTGTACAGAGGTGAGAGAACTAACTATCTGTATAACTGGTGTACAGAGGTGAGAGAACTAACTATCTGTATAACTGGTGTACAGAGGTGAGAGAACTAACTATCTGAATAACTGGTGTACAGAGGTGAGAGAACTAACTATCTGTATAACTGGTGTACAGAGGTGAGAGAACTAACTATCTGTATAACTGGTGTACAGAGGTGAGAGAACTAACTATCTGTATAACTGGTGTACAGAGGTGAGAGAACTAACTATCTGTATAACTGGTGTACAGAGGTGAGAGAACTAACTATCTGTATAACTGGTGTACAGAGGTGAGATGTGTGTTTTCCAGCCTGTCTCACCCCCTCCCTCCCTCCCTCCCTCCCCCTCTCAGAGACCCATGATGGGGTACAGGATATGGCGTGTGACACTTTCATCAAGATCGCCCAGAAGTGCCGTCGCCATTTTGTCCAGGTGCAGGTGGGCGAGGTGATGCCCTTCATCGACGAGATCCTCAACAACATCAACACCATCATCTGTGACCTGCAGCCACAACAGGTACACACACATGCACACGCACGACGAGATCCTCAACAACATCAACTCCATCATCATGACCTTTAACCCCAACGGATAGGTCAGCCTCAGGCCCTAGAAATGCACTGACTAGAGAGGACAATATATCTGTCATTCACTCAACCAAAACTAAAAGGCGTGTATTAGGGCCTGTTGAAATGGGTTCGAACACATACCAAGCTGTAGAAATGGATTGAGTAGAGAGGACTCTGTCATGTCTACTGAAAAAGCGCTGGGATTCAGAACATTTTAGCATTTCCAGTCTAACCAATAAAACCCAGATTGTCTTTCACTGTTTCTTGTATCTGTGTTCGTTATTACTAACGCTGACAAAAGTTACAAACCTCGACCATCCCTCAGTGCTGATGTTATGTTTGTGTGTTCGTACCAAGCTGTAGAAACACACTGACTAGATGGGACTTGATCTCTCTGTCCACTGAGAAGCGTCACGCTGACTCAGAGCAGAATCTAGTATTTGTGTATCTATCTCTGTCTACTGAGAAGCATCACGCTGACTCAGAGCAGAATCTAGTATTTGTGTATCTATCTCTGTCTACTGAGAAGCATCACGCTGACTCAGAGTAGAATCTAGTATTTGTGTATGTATATGTTATGTCACATGTATCTGTGTGTGTTGTGCAGGTTCATACGTTCTACGAGGCCGTGGGGTATATGATCGGAGCCCAGACGGACCAGGCAGTACAAGAGCATATCATAGAGAAATACATGTTACTACCTAACCAGGTGTGGGACAGCATCATTCAACAGGCCACCAAGGTACGTCACTCCTGTAATAATCAATCTATTCACTCCTGTAATAATCAATCTATTCACTCCTGTAATGATCAATCTATTCACTCCTGTAATAATCAATCTATTCACTCCTGTAATAATCAATCTATTCACTCCTGTAATAATCAATCTATTCACTCCTGTAATAATCAATCTATTCACTCCTGTAATAATCAATCTATTCACTCCTGTAATGATCAATCTATTCACTCCTGTAATAATCAATCTATTCCCTCTGTGATCATTCATTTCATATTTTGTACATGTTTTGTAAATAAGCTAAAATCGCCCAGTGAGAACGTGACTGGATAGGACAGTGAGTAAGACAGGATGGAGGGAGAGAGTTGTTCAGAAGAGCAGTGTGTCTGATTGAAACCCAGGTCAGGACTGTTATGTACATGTGTTCAGCTGCTGGAGAACCCCAGGTCACAGAAAGACCTGTAGTAGCTACCCTTTTCCTGTAGTCAAAGACCTGTAGTAGCTACCCCTTTCCTGTAGTCAAATACCTGTAGTAGCTACCCCTTTCCTGTAGTCAAAGACCTGTAGTAGCTACCCCTTTCCTGTAGTCAAAGGTAGTCAAAGACCTGTAGTAGCTACCCCTTTCCTGTAGTCAAATACCTGTAGTAGCTACCCCTTTCCTGTAGTCAAAGACCTGTAGTAGCTACCCCTTTCCTGTAGTCAAATACCTGTAGTAACTACCCCTTTCCTGTAGTCAAAGACCTGTAGTAGCTACCCCTTTCCTGTAGTCAAAGACCTGTAGTAACTACCCCTTTCCTGTAGTCAAAGACCTGTAGTAACTACCCCTTTCCTGTAGTGAAAGACCTGTAGTAACTACCCCTTTCCTGTAGTCAAAGACCTGTAGTAGCTACCCCTTTCATGTAGTCAAAGACCTGTAGTAGCTACCCCTTTCATGTAGTCAAAGACCTGTAGTAGCTACCCCTTTCCTGTAGTCAAAGACCTGTAGTAGCTACCCCTTTCCTGTAGTCAAAGACCTGTAGTAGCTACCCCTTTCCTGTAGTCAAAGACCTGTAGTACTACCCCTTTCCTGTAGTCAAAGACCTGTAGTAGCTACCCCTTTCCTGTAGTCAAAGACCTGTAGTAGCTACCCCTTTCCTGTAGTCAAAGACCTGTAGTAGCTACCCCTTTCCTGTAGTCAAAGACCTGTAGTAGTTACCCCTTTCCTGTAGTCAAATACCTGTAGTAGCTACCCCTTTCCTGTAGTCAAAGACCTGTAGTAACTACCCCTTTCCTGTAGTCAAAGACCTGTAGTAACTACCCCTTTCCTGTAGTCAAAGACCTGTAGTAGCTACCCCTTTCCTGTAGTCAAAGACCTGTAGTAGCTACCCCTTTCCTGTAGTCAAAGACCTGTAGTAGCTACCCCTTTCCTGTAGTCAAATCACCTAGTGGCCTCATGGCTGGTATGTTATTCATATTTTTCATAATTTCCTAATTAATAAGTTGTATAAATAAAAATATATTAAAAAAACCCAGAAAATCTGATGTTTCTATGTCAAACAGTTTTGTTATATTTCAGTCTTCTGTGACCCTGATTTAGTCCACTGCAGTGAAAGATTATTAACTTAACCCATTCACGTTTCAGTCTGATCAATAACCCTGATCAATAACCCTGATCAAGTCACCCACACACCTGGGAAACTGAATATACAAAATCTATTTTCTCTCTAATGATGTCCAGCTGTCTTTATGGGCTATTTGTCCTGGACACAGATAAAGTTTAATCCTGAACTGATAAAAGTATTCTCCATTGAGGTTATTGATTGTAAATGATTGTTTTGTTCTTTGCGGGCCCCAGGAAGAAGAATAGCTGTTGCAGCTTATTGGCATTATTAAACTCAATATAATCAGAATGAATAAACAGGCTCATCATATATGTTTCTTCTCTAGTCAACCCCATTATTATTGTCATGTTTTAACTCCGTCCATTCACATTTCAGTCTCATGATCACTAAAGTACCCTTCTCTTAAATCTCTACCCAGTACAGCCAGGAGAGGACTGGCCACCCCTCAGAGCCTGGTACCTCTCTAGGTTTCTTCCTAGGTTCCTGCTGTCCAGGGAGTTTTTCCTAGCCACCGTGCTTCTACATCTGCATTACTTGCTGTCTGGGGTTTGCTGTTTAGGCTGGGTTTCTGTACAGAACTTTATGACATCTGCTGATGTAAGAAGGTCTTAATAAATGACATGTGATTGATTGACTCCCCTCTGTTAGAACGTGGACATTCTGAAGGACCCAGAGACAGTGAAGCAGCTAGGCAGCATCCTGAAGACCAACGTCCGGGCTTGTAAGGCCGTGGGACACCCCTTCGTTATCCAGTTAGGACGCATTTATCTGGACATGCTCAACGTCTACAAGTGCCTCAGCGAAAACATCTCCGCAGCCATCCAGACCAACGGTCAGTGCGGGGTGTTTGGGGGCTGGGCTGGGCTGGGCTGGGCTGGGCTGGGGGCTAGGCTGGGCTGGGGGCTAGGCTGGGGGCTGGGCTGGGGGCTGGGTTGGGCTGGGCTGTGGGCTGGGCTGGGCTGGGGGATGGGCTGGGCTGGGTTGGGCTGGGCTGGGCTGGGCTGGGCTGGGGGCTGTGTGTGTGTGTCCTTTCCTCATGCGTCTGTTCTCTTGGCGGTGTGTCCTTTCCTCATGCGTCTCTTCTGTTGGCGCTGTGCGTTTCAGGAGAGATGGTGACGAAACAGCCCCTGATCAGAAGTATGAGGACGGTGAAAAGAGAGACGCTGAAACTCATCTCCGGCTGGGTTAGCAGATCCAGCGATCCACAGATGGTGAGATACACATATATACACATCTGACAGGAAGATATTGGTACTACATATATCAGATATATACACATCTGACAGGAAGATATTGGTACTACATATATCACATATATACACATCTGACAGGAAGATATTGGTAATACATATATCACATATATACACATCTGACAGGAAGATATTGGTACTACATATATCACATATATACACATCTGACAGGAAGATATTGGTACTACATATATCACATATATACACATCTGACAGGAAGATATTGGTACTACATGTATCAGAATATATTGTTACCACATACAGTTGAAGTGGGAAGTTTACATACACTTAGGTTGGAGTCCTTAAAACTCGTTTTTCAACCACTCCACAAATTTCTTGTTCACAAACTATAGTTTTGGCAAGTCGGTTAGGACATCTACTTTGTGCATGACACAAGTCATTTTTACAACAATTGTTTACAGACAGATTATTTCACTTATAATTCACTGTATCACAATTCCAGTGGGTCAGAAGTTTACATACACCAAGTTGACTGTGCCTTTAAACAGCTTGGAAAATTCCAGAAAACGATGTCATGGCTTTAGAAGCTTCTGATAGGCTAATTGACATAATTTGAGGTGTACCTGTGGATGTATTTCAAGGCCTACATTCAAACTCAGTGCCTCTTTGCTTGACATCATGGGAAAATCAAAAGAAATCAACCAAGACCTCAGAAAATAAATTGTAGACCTCCACAAGTCTGGTTCATCCTTGGGAGCAATTTCCAAATGCCTGAAGGTACCACGTTCATCTGTACAAACAATAGTACGCAAGTATAAACACCATGGGACCACGCAGCCGTCATACCGCTCAGGAAGGAGACGCATTCTGTCTTCTAGAGATGAACATACTTTGGTGCGAAAAGTGCAAATCAATCCCAGAACAACAGCAAAGGACCTTGTGAAGATGCTGGATGAAACAGGTACAAAAGTATCTATATCCACAGTAAAACGAGTCCTATATCGACATAACCTGAAAGGCCACTCAGCAAGGAAGAAGTCACTACTCCAAAACCGCCATAAAAAAAGTCAGACTACGGTTTGCAACTGCACATGGGGACAAAGATCGTACTTTTTGGAGAAATGTCCTCTGGTGTAATGAAACAAAAATAGAACTGTTTGGCCATATTGACCATTGTTATGTTTGGAGGAAAAATGGTGAGGCTTGCAAGCTGAAGAACACCATCCCAACTGTGAAGCACGGGGGTGGCAGCATCATGTTGTGGGGGTGCTTTGCTGCAGGAGGGACTGGTACACTTCACAAAATAGATGGCATCATGAGGTAGGAAAATGATGTGGATATATTGAAGCAACATCTCAAGACATCAGTCAGGAAGATAAAGCTTGGTCGCAAATGGGTCTTCCAAATGGACAATGACCCCAAGCATACTTCCAAAGTTGTGGCAAAATGGCTTAAGGACAACAAAGTCAAGGTGTTGGAGTGGCCATCACAAAGCCTTTACCTCAATCCTATAGAAAATGTGTGGCAGAACTGAAAAGGCGTGTGCGAGCAAGGAGGCCTACAAACCTGACTCAGTTACACCAGCTCTGTCAGGAGGAATGGGCCAAAATTCACCCAACTTATTGTGGGAAGCTTGTGGAAGGCTACCCGAAACGTTTGACCCAAGTTAAAAAAGATTTAGGCAATGCTACCAAATACTAATTGAGTGTATGTAAACTTCTGGGAATGTGATGAAAGAAATAAAAGCTGAAATAAATCATTCTCTCTACTATTATTCTGACATTTCACATTCTTAAAATAAATTGGTGATCCTAACTGACCTAAGACAGGGAATTTTTACTAGGATTAAATGTCAGGAATTGTGAAAAACTGAGTTTAAATGTATTTGGGCAAGGTGTATGTTAACTTCTGACTTTAACTGTATATCAGGATATATTGTTACTACATGTATCAGGATATATTGTTACTACATGTGTCAGGATATATTGTTACTACATGTATCAGGATATAGTGTTACTACATGTATCAGGATATATTGTTACTACATGTATCAGGATATAGTGTTACTACATGTATCAGGATATATTGTTACTACATGTATCAGGATATAGTGTTACTACATGTATCAGGATATAGTGTTACTACATGTATCAGCATATATTGTTACTACATGTATCAGGATATATTGTTACTACATGTATCAGGATATATTGTTACTACATGTATCAGGATATATTGTTACTACATATATCAGGATATATTGTTACTACATGTATCAGGATATATTGTTACTACATGTATCAGGATATATTGTTACTGCATGTATCAGGATATATTGTTACTGCATGTATCAGGATATATTGTTACTGCATATATCAGGATATATTGTTACTACATGTATCAGGATATATTGTTACTACATATATCAGGATATATTGTTACTACATATATCAGGATATATTGTTACTACATATATCAGGATATATTGTTACTACATGTATCAGGATATATTGTTACTACATATATCAGGATATATTGTTACTGCATGTATCAGGATATATTGTTACTACATATATCAGGATATATTGTTACTACATATATCAGGATATATTGTTACTACATATATCAGGATATATTGTTACTACATGTATCAGGATATATTGTTACTACATATATCAGGATATATTGTTACTACATATATCAGGATATATTGTTACTACACGTATCAGGATATATTGTTACTACATGTATCAGGATATATTGTTACTACATATATCAGGATATATTGTTACTACATGTATCAGGATATATTGTTACTACATATATCAGGATATATTGTTACTACATATATCCCAATGGAAGGTGTTTCAATGAAAAACTACATGACAGAAAAGACTTATACACCCTAGACTGTCCAACCTGACTGTTTAAAGCAGTACTTGTCAGTCCTGTGTGTACTCCAGGAACCGTGTTGGTCACTTAGTCGTTAGTAACAAACACACACACACTGACCTCAGTCCTGTCCTACAATAACCTGGTGAGAACATAACAACAACATTCCTCCCTCTGCCGCGTTGATCTGTCCGTTAATCCCATCCTCTCTTTCCTTCCAGGTGGGGGAGAACTTTGTTCCGCCGCTGCTCGACGCCGTTCTCATCGACTACCAGCGCAACGTCCCCGCCGCCCGGGAGCCCGAGGTCCTCAGCACCATGGCAACCATCGTCAACAAGCTGGGCGGACACATCACCGGGGAGATCCCGCAGATCTTCGATGCCGTGTTCGAATGCACGCTCAACATGATCAATAAAGTACGTATCAGCATTATTAATAGTGGCTATTGTTCTAAACTTTCATCTTGAAAATGTATAAAATGTACTCTTAACATGTTGAAGTCAGTATGGCTGTAAATCCTTTACATAGTAGGCAAAATTTGTCAAAAGTACAAACCAAACTACCAAAACATCCAATGATGTGATTTATAAATAAATGATCTGGGTTCCTGACAGGACTGATCTCAATAATATATAAACAACTTTTGGAAAGCTCATATTCTGAGCTAGACATTAAAAGAGTCAATTCTACAGATCTAATTGAATCTGAACAACGCTTTAACTGGAACAGAATATGGGAAAATCAGACCTTGTAATCTGAGGGTGTAGGAAGCATGGTTTTCTGGGTGGGGAGGGAGGGAGGAGGTGGTGGGTGGATGGGGACTGAGGGGGGGAATGGGTCGGGTTACCTTGTATGCATTGATTTGATTGTTTTTGTACCTGTAACCCCCCTCTGAAAAAAGAAAAATGACAGCAAAGTAAGTCCATTTTAAAGAGGTAGTTCACTGAGATCTCCATTTCCATACTGACTGTAGGGGGTCTCTCTCCATGGAGTGTTCCATTTCCATACTGACTGTAGGGGTCTCTCTCCATGGAGTGTTCCATTTCCATACTGACTGTAGGGGGTCTCTCTCTCCATGGGTGTTCCATTTCCATACTGACTGTAGGGGGTCTCTCTCCATGGAGTGTTCCATTTCCATACTGACTGTAGGGGGTCTCTCTCCATGGAGTGTTCCATTTCCATACTGACTGTAGGGGGTCTCTCTCCATGGAGTGTTCCATTTCCATACTGACTGTAGGGGGTCTCTCTCCATGGAGTGTTCCATTTCCATACTGACTGTAGGGGGTCTCTCTCCATGGAGTGTTCCATTTCCATACTGACTGTAGGGGGTCTCTCTCCATGGAGTGTTCCATTTCCATACTGACTGTAGGGGGTCTCTCTCCATGGAGTGTTCCATTTCCATACTGACTGTAGGGGGTCTCTCTCCATGGAGTGTTCCATTTCCATACTGACTGTAGGGGGTCTCTCTCCATGGAGTGTTCCATTTCCATACTGACTGTAGGGGGTCTCTCTCCATGGAGTGTTCCATTTCCATACTGACTGTAGGGGGTCTCTCTCCATGGAGTGTTCCATTTCCATACTGACTGTAGGGGGTCTCTCTCCATGGAGTGTTCCATTTCCATACTGACTGTAGGGGGTCTCTCTCCATGGAGTGTTCCATTTCCATACTGACTGTAGGGGGTCTCTCTCCATGGAGTGTTCCATTTCCATACTGACTATAGGGGGTCTCTCTCCATGGAGTGTTCCATTTCCATACTGACTGTAGGGGGTCTCTCTCCATGGAGTGTTCCATTTCCATACTGACTGTAGGGGGTCTCTCTCCATGGAGTGTTCCATTTCCATACTGACTGTAGGGGGTCTCTCTCCATGGAGTGTTAGAGTGCTGTGTTGCACACATTTTACAACAGTTGTGCTACCAATACCAAGGCCAACCTATCTTTTTAATCTTTTTAATACCTACAACTGTTGTCGGTTGGTTGTCATCAATATGGCCCGTTTCACTCTCTCCCTCCAGGACTTTGAGGAGTACCCGGAACACAGGACTCATTTCTTCTACCTGCTGCAGGCGGTCAACTCCCACTGTTTCCCAGCATTCCTGGCCATCCCTCCGGCCCAGTTCAAACTGGTGCTGGACTCCATCATCTGGGCCTTCAAACACACCATGAGGAACGTGGCGGACACCGGTGAGAACACACACACACACACACACACACAAGTGCTTTCCTTTACGAATGACAGCACATGAATGAAATCATCCACATGTATTGATCACAAATTTACTAATGCTGCAGAAATCTTCTTTAAAGCAGTATCCAAATCCATGTGGCAGGTCTTCAGATCCTGTATATATATATGATATATATATTGTGTATGTTCCTGTGGCAGGTCTTCAGATCCTGTATATGTATATATATGATATATATATTGTGTATGTTCCTGTGGCAGGTCTTCAGATCCTGTATATATATATATGATATATATATTGTGTATGTTCCTGTGGCAGGTCTTCAGATCCTGTATATATATGATATATATATATTGTGTATGTTCCTGTGGCAGGTCTTCAGATCCTGTATATATATGATATATATATATTGTGTATGTTCCTGTGGCAGGTCTTCAGATCCTCTACACTCTACTGCAGAACGTGACTCAGGAAGAGGCTGCAGCACAGAGCTTCTATCAGACATACTTCTGTGACATCCTCCAACACATCTTCTCTGTGGTCACTGACACATCACACACTGCTGGTGAGTACAGTACACACACGGATGCAACGCACACACACGGATGCAACGCGCACACACACACACTGACGATGAGCACGCACACACACCCCAGCTAGCACATTTGGTTCCTTGGAAGTTGTGGGAACGGAAGTTTTTTGTTTCCAATGGTTCTGGGGACGAACCCATACGTTTCCTGACTGGTAAATGTATAAAAATTAAAAAAAATAAAAACGTTTTTACTTTCTGAGAATGGAAGTGAACATTTTTCCTGTTCTGGTAACATACTTTTTTAGGTTGCAGGGAGGTTCTGAGAACGTTTTACTCTGGTTCCTTGAAAGTTTTCCTAGAAGGTTTTATTCATTCTCTGAGAATGGAAATGATAGGTTATTTTGAGATTTTGAAATAACTTCCTTAAAACTTTCACTGAACCTAACACTGCTAGGTTATTTAGGGTTATTTTTTAACTCCACACACTGATAGGATACATGGGAATTAATTTCCTTAGGCATTAATCATGAGAACACATAGTGATGGGGGGAGAATGTTTACAGTTACATATTGGGATATTATTTTTGATGATGTATTGGTTTGACAATATTATGTTAGTGCTAGTTGGCTGTACCTGCACCAAAACTCCAGTAGTTTTCCTTCATAGCTTGTTCTCCATCTTTTAAAAAAAGGGGCACAATTTGTTTTCAGCACTTTTATTTCCAACTCATTGTCTCATGGTTCTCTTGTCCCTCTGCAGCAGACATATGGTGAGAAATATGTTTGCAACATCAAATCGCAATAAAATCACAGTATGGAATACATATAATATCAGCACTTATGTATTGTGATATCGTATCGTGAGGCTCTCTGGCAATTCTCAGCCCTACAAGCACATTTCTGTTTTACTGTGAAACGGCATCAGTGGGATTCAAACCTATAATCTTCTATTCATGGAATTAGTCCACTGACCCAGAAGGATGGAGCTAGCATGCCATATGTTTTACACATACAAAGCTGTTCCTTTTAGTCTATTCAAACAGACCCCATTTCAGAGGAAACAAGGACTCATTAAGATCAGCTGTGGCCAATCAGTGGGCGCGGCCAACACACCTGAACACACTTAACAAGATGGAGGATAGAGAGTTTTGTTGATGCTGAGAACGGAATGTATATGTTTTTAAATAACATTCTTAGAACGTTACTAAAGTTTACTTGTGTTTTTTTAATGGAAAGTTTTCTTAACGTTCTTGGAACAAATTGAGAACATGATTTTAAATAGAACCATGAGGAATCCTGTAGGAAATGTTAAACTGAATTACTGAAATTCCCAAAGAATAACTGTTTCTTAATGTTCTCTGGACTATTTGAGAACATTCCCAATGTCAAACCAGTCGGAGAACGTTCCTAGAACATTACCAAAATTGTAACCATGTAAATGTAATCATGTTTGAACTTTTAGGAAACGTTTTGTTAAAGTAATGATTTACAAAGCAAATAGCGTTTTTCTTTTGTCAAGTTAAATGTGCAGAGAATGTTCCAAAGCCAAGCAACTATCCTGCACCATTCCCAGGAAGTTGTGGGAAGGTTGTATGCTAAATAACCATAGGACAACCACGCTCTCACCAAGTTCTAAGTAACATATGGTTCTCAGAACGTTATGTGTTAGCTGGGACACACGCACAAACTGCCAGGAAGAACACACATCTCTTGTTCTGTTTTACTATTTGTATAAATCCATATCACGTAACTGTGCATGTCTGGTTGTGTGTGTCTCTCTGCCTCTCCCCCAGGCCTGACGATGCATGCCTCCATCCTGACCTACATGTTTAACCTGGTGGAGGAAGGGAAGATCAACACCCAGCTCAACCCCTCCAACCCCAGCAACAACCAGGTCTTCATACAGGAGTACGTGGCCAACCTGCTCAAAACTGCTTTCCCACATCTACAGGAGTAAGTACCTTGATGAACAAAATAAAATGCATCATTATTTCCATACCATTATTACAGAGAATCAGGAAAATGATGCTACCCTCTGCCTATTGGCTACTTAGCTTTTTCAATCCTGTCTCAAAATACAACACTGTCCCTTTAAAACAGAAAAAAGCTCTTTACTTGACTTGCTTTTCAGAGATGTCTAGAAATATACATATTTTGTGCTCTTGTAGGAAACAACCACTCCCCTATTGTTGACTATAAATGATCTATAACTGGGTTAATAAATCACTAACTAACAAAGGATATGAACAATTGTGAACACGTGGCTACATGCAGCTCTCGCTTAGATCTCAAAACAAGCTCATCTACTCATGACCGCTCATGCTGTAAAAACAGTCCAGTTGAAAGTGAATGGCACAAATCCATATATGGACAAAAGCTGAAGAACATAGGCACATCCAGGTACTTTTAGCAGGTGCTGGAGTTGTAGATGAACTCATGGAAAACAGAAAGGAAAATGCCGCACAGATCCATATATGGCAATGGTCTATTTGCATATAGGCCTATTGCAGCTATGATTGGTTATGGTACCGGGGTCTGTGTAGAGTACGGGCTTGAGTCGTGCCTGTTAATGCAATAGAATCCTACTCCGATGCGTTCTGCCTACAAGAAAATATCTTGCATAATTCGTTTTGCATACTAAGTCTTCCATAGTTAGTTTAGTTTCGGTATGTTGAATTGAATGTGGTTAATATTGCGTTGATTCAATCACAATTCCCACAGTAAAGGGAAACGTTGATAGTTTTAACTAAAGGGGAGAACTCTATAAAGTTGAGTGAAGTTTAATCTCATGCATCTCTGCACGGGCTGATATTTCTTCTGTGCGGCAGTCTCCCAGGGGAGCTGCGTGCCCACACACACACGCACCTTAGAGGGAACTTTGCTTACTGCTATTAGCCCATACCGACACATTGAATAACAGATTCACTACATAGAACAACAAGATAGTCCTTACTGCTATTAGCCAATAGAAATACATTGAATAACAGATTACTGCTATTAGCCCATAGAAACACATTGAATAACAGATAGTCCTTACTGCTATTAGCCCATAGAAACACATTGAATAACAGATTACTGCTATTAGCCAATAGAAACACATTGAATAACAGATAGTCCTTACTGCTATTAGCCAATAGAAACACATTGAATAACAGATAGTCCTTACTGCTATTAGCCCATAGAAACACATTGAATAACAGATAGTCCTTACTGCTATTAGCCAATAGAAACACATTGAATAACAGATAGTCCTTACTGCTATTAGCCAATAGAAACACATTGAATAACAGATAGTCCTTACTGCTATTAGCCAATAGAAACACATTGAATAACAGATAGTCCTTACTGCTATTAGCCCATAGAAACACATTGAATAACAGATAGTCCTTACTGCTATTAGCTCATACCAACACATTGAATAACAGATTCACTACATGGAACAACGGATACAACAACAGAAAGTTTGTTCTGAAGTGTTTGTGCTATATCTGAGGGATATAAGAAAGATCAGAAAACTATTATTATTTTCCATGTATTTATCCCCATATTTTAGGCACTAAACTATCTCCATGTTCAGTGCATTCTGAAAGTATTCAGACCCTTTGACCTTTTCCACATTTAGTTACAGCCTTATTCTAGAATGGATTACATTTCATAAAATAAAACACTCAGCAATCTACACACAATACCTCACAATGACAAAGCAAAAACAGGTTTTACAAATGTTTGCAAATGTACTAAAAATAAAAAACATACCTTATTTACATAAGTATTCCTTTGCTATGAGACTCAGGTGCATTTGAGCTCAGGTGCATCCTGTTTCCATTGATCATCCTTGAGATGTTTCTACAACTTGATTGGAGTCCACCTGTGGTAAATTCAACTGATAGGACATGATTTGGAAAGGCACACACCTGTCTATATAAGGTCCCACAGTTGACAGTGAATGTCAGAGCAAAAACCAAGCCATGAGGTCGAAGGAATTGTCTGTAGAGCTCCGAGTCAGGATTTTGTCGAGGTACAGACCTGGGGAAGGGTAGTGGCTTCGGGACAAGTCTCTGATTGTCCTTGAGTGGCCCAGCCAGAGCCCGGACTTGAACCCGTGGTGGTTCCAAACTTCTTCCATTTAAGTATGATGGAGGCCACTGTGTTCTTGGGAACCTTCAATGCTGCAGAAATGTTTTGGTACCCTTTCCCAGATCTGTACCTCGACAAAATCCTGCAGGCAGTGTACCCAGTACATCATGTGTTTCAGTCAAACCAACATGCAGTATACCCAGTACATCATGTGTTTCAGTCAAACCAACATACAGTATACCCAGTACATCATGTTTCAGTCAAACCAACATGCAGTATACCCAGTACATCATGTGTTTCAGTCAAACCAACAGAACAGTATACCCAGTTTACAATGTGTATCAGTCAAACCAACATACAAGTTATACCCAGTACATCATGTGTTTCAGTCAAACCAACATGCAGTATACCCAGTAGAACTCATGTGTTTCATGTCAAACCAACATGCAGTTAACCCAGTACATCATGTGTTTCAGTCAAACCAACATACAGTATTACCCAGTACATCTGTGTTTCAGTCAACCAACATGCAGTATACCCAGTACATCATGTTTCAGTCAAACCCAACATACAGTATACCCAGTACATCATGTTTCAGTCAAACCAACATGCAGTATACCCAGTACATCATGTTTTCAGTCAAACCAACTACAGTATACCCAGTACATCATGTTTCAGTCAACCAACAATACAGTATACCCAGTACATCATGTGTTTCAGTCAAACCAACATGCAGTATACCCAGTACATCATGTGTTTCAGTCAAACCAACATACAGTATACCCAGTACATCATGTGTTTCAGTCAAACCAACATGCAGTATACCCAGTACATCATGTGTTTCAGTCAAACCAACATACAGTATACCCAGTACATCATGTTTCAGTCAAACCAACATACAGTATACACAGTACGTCATGTGTTTCAGTCAAACCAACATACAGTATACCCAGTACATCATGTGTTTCAGTCAAACCAACATACAGTATACCCAGTACATCATGTTTCAGTCAAACCAACATACAGTATACCCAGTACATCATGTTTCAGTCAAACCAACATACAGTATACCCAGTACATCATGTGTTTCAGTCAAACCAACATGCAGTATACCCAGTACATCATGTGTTTCAGTCAAACCAACATGCAGTATACCCAGTGTGTTTTGAAGTGTCCGGTTATCACAGTCTGCCTTACCCGTGGTGGAGAGATACAGAGAGGGAGGTAGAAATGTACCCTCAGGGTCATGGTGTGGTCCAGAGTCGGCGGTGTGCGACCACGACTAGACCACTGTTGTCCTGTTTTTCTGTCTTCTAAGTTGTCTTGTCCCCCAGTGCCCAGGTCAAGGTGTTTGTAACAGGACTGTTCAGTCTAAACCAGGATATTGCAGCCTTCAAGGAACACCTGAGGGACTTCCTGGTACAGATTAAGGTGAGCCTTTTCCTCCAACCGAGGTTCCTCAGTAGAAATGACCGTGGGGGGGCATTCAAGGTCATCTTTATTGCAGTTGCAGTCAGATGATGAGATCTCAGAACGCCTTGGAAGTGTTTAACATCTTAGGAACCACATTAGTATGATGTAACAATCTTGGAAAAGTCTGTGTGTTTATATACACGGACCCCCTTCTCTCCTCCTGTAGGGGAGGACATCAGACCTGTTGTCTGTCTGTCTGTATTTGTGTGTGGTAATGTTTCTCTCTCCTCCTGTAGGGGAGGACATCAGACCTGTTGTCTGTCTGTCTGTATTTGTGTGTGGTAATGTTTCTCTCTCCTCCTGTAGGAGAGGACACCACAGACCTGTTGTCTGTCTGTCTGTATTTGTGTGTGGTAATGTTTCTCTCTCTCTCCTCCTGTAGGAGTTTGCAGGGGAGGACACCACAGACCTGTTCCTGGAGGAGCGGGAGGCGTCGCTGCGTCAGGCGCAGGAGGAGAAACACAAGCTGCAGATGTCAGTTCCTGGTATCCTCAACCCACATGAAATACCTGAGGAGATGTGTGATTGAGACGTCCAGCCCCTGCGACACGCCACATGAACCAAACTGCTGTTACTGTACATACAGGCATACCAACAAACACACACAACTAACCCTAACAGAGGTGGGAGGCCCCCGGTCACTTTGCTGAGGTACGGAGAGAGCAGACCCGCCCGTCCTCATCCATCAGGTGTTTTGTGGACCAAAACCATGTCCATATGTAAATGACGACGTACCACGTCAGCCCGTGGCCGTTATACAGAGCACCTACGCTACCTTTTATATGGAGACTTCTGGGTGATATGTTTCCACTGTTTAACCCAAACTTGTATTGTTTATTTGGTCATGGGTCATCACCCCCCCTAGCTGCATCACATGATGCAGACGTATGGATAAGACTTCTGAACTTTACTTGTTTCCTTCCCTCCTTGTTCTCCCCTTCACATGTTATCTCTCCCTCTCTCTCTATATATATATATATATATATATATATATATATATAGTGAGACTGAGGAAAGTTTTTGTGAAACAAGGCATATGTGTCAAAAAGTTCTCAGCAAAGAGGCTTCTAGAACTATGGTGTGACAGACGGACAGACTGGAAGGAATGAAGTGGTGTTCTAGAAGTGTGTGTGTGCACCCTGCGTCTGATTCCCAACCCAATGCATTGTGGTTAGAATGTGAAGCTAGCGGATTATGAAGGAAGGAAGTCTGAGAGATGCTGCTGCTTTGTGTGTCAGGTGGTCAGGCTAGCGGCCGTGCTCATTGGTTGAACCTCCGCCCAACTGAAAGAAACCTACTGCGTTTGGTCGCCTGGCTGTGACGAGGCAGGAACTAGGAAGACAGAAAGGAGCATCATCAGAGCATATCATCCCAATTCTATAGCACATGAATTACCATGGGAACATCATTATTATTTACTGTATTTTTGTGGGTGTGTTGAGTGAGTGTGCTGTCGCCTAGACGACATGGGCGTTTAGTTTTCCTCTGCGAGGATCGTTGCTCCGTGGTGAGCTCTTCATTAAAATGGACCTTTAACTGAAAGAAGAAGCGGTTATTGAGATGTTATTTATGGTTTCAAGATGGCTGCATCTTTATAACAAACTCCTGTTTAACTTGTGTCAGTCTGAATTGGAACTAATTGACATTGTTTACCATGCTAGTAGTGCTTCAACAACACTACCTAGAAGACAAGCAACAATAAAACTCGGTTTACATTTCATTTGGATCTTTATAACATCTCTTCTATACAAAATAAAACAAAAGGCTTTTATTCCAGAGTGAAATAAGTAGTTGACAATAGTTTAATTAAGCAACAAATGTATAAATCCTAATCCACACTCAATCTGTAAATGACAAATAGTCCCCCTTCTCTACTCGTTCCAGTTGTTGTGAAACTTTTTGAACTGATTAAAGTTGAGGATTTTATAACCAAAGCCTCTGGGCTCAATTTCTTTTCCGTACATCGCTTTTTTTGTGGTGGTAGTAAGTGTAACTTTTATTTTTTAAATATTCATATTCTCTAAAGTAGCCGTCACCAACCCTGGTCTGTCTGTATTTGTCTGTAGTAACTTTTGTCTCCTGAGAGAGAGCCAAGCACTAAAACACAGGACCCTGATCAACTAATAATCAATACCTGAATTGTTGAGTAAAAAGTGTTTCAGTGCTGGGCTGTAACAAAAACCTACAAACCCTTTAGCTCCTTCAGAGCAGCAGTTCAGACTGAGGGACGGCGGTAACTGCTCTGATAGAGCTGCTCTGATAGAGCTGCTCTGATAGAGCTGCTCTGATAGAGCTGCTCTGATAGAGCTGCTCTGATAGAGGTGCTCTGATAGAGGTGCTCTGATAGAGCTGCTCTGATAGAGGTGCTCTGATAGAGGTGCTCTGATAGAGCTGCTCTGATAGAGCTGCTCTGATAGAGGTGCTCTGATAGAGCTGCTCTGATAGAGCTGCTCTGATAGAGCTGCTCTGATAGAGCTGCTCTGATAGAGCTGCTCTGATAGAGGTGAGAAACAGCTGTTCTGGTAACCATCACTGGCTACAGGCCCGGTCTCCTGTCATCTATACTGACAGCCTGGCAGAATCCTGCCCACTTCCCCTCTCTCTGGCTGAGGTAAACACACCAACTGATTTCTAGTGAAACATGAGGCTGATGATGTGCCTCTTTATGCCAGTGTCTGAGCTCTCTCACCCACTCTCTCACACAACACACACTAGATATTCCTGTGGCGTGTCAATTTCCATTTTGACGTCTTTGGCCAAGGTTGGGCTGCAGTAAAACGACCCCTCCCACTAATCACTGATAACATACTGGTATTCCACTAAAGGTTACGCTGACTGTCTCACACAAACAAAATACTCTGTTTATGGAGGGAGGTCCAATACTCTATATCATGGATGCAATGCCTGTGATGAGCACAAGCTCCAGCTATACACAGGACAGTTTAGAAAGACAATCTCCATTAGAAGTACTACAGCCCCATTCTGCTGACCTCGTCTCCGTTAGAAGTACTACAGCCCCATTCTGCTGACCTCGTCTCCGTTAGAAGTACTACGGCCCCATTCTGCTGACCTCGTCTCCGTTAGAAGTACTGCTGACCTCGTCTCCGTTAGAAGCACTACGGCCCCATTCTGCTGACCTCGTCTCCATTAGAAGTACTACGGCCCCATTCTGCTGACCTCGTCTCCGTTAGAAGCACTACGGCCCCATTCTGCTGACCTCGTCTCCATTAGAAGCACTACGGCCCCATTCTGCTGACCTCGTCTCCGTTAGAAGCACTACGGCCCCATTCTGCTGACCTCGTCTCCGTTAGAAGCACTACGGCCCCATTCTGCTGACCTCGTCTCCGTTAGAAGCACTACGGCCCCATTCTGCTGACCTCGTCTCCGTTAGAAGCACTACGGCCCCATTCTGCTGACCTCGTCTCCGTTAGAAGCACTACGGCCCCATTCTGCTGACCTCGTCTCCATTAGAAGCACTACGGCCCCATTCTGCTGACCTCGTCTCCATTAGAAGCACTACGGCCCCATTCTGCTGACCTCATCTCCATTAGAAGCACTACGGCCCCATTCTGCTAACCTCGTCTCCATTAGAAGCACTACGGTCCCATTCTGCTGACCTCGTCTCCGTTAGAAGCACTACGGCCCCATTCTGCTGACCTCGTCTCCATTAGAAGCACTACGGCCCCATTCTGCTGACCTCGTCTCCATTAGAAGCACTACGGCCCCATTCTGCTAACCTCGTCTCCATTAGAAGTACTACGGCCCCATTCTGCTGACCGTTGTTCATGTTCAGCCATGTTTTGTTTAGTGATGAAGTCAGCCATGCAACTTTTTGGTAATAATTCATGAACGCAGAGCTTGTGCTGAAATGATCATTAAACCCATCTCACACAGGGGGCAGTTCTCTAGGGGGGGCAGTTCTCTAGGGGTAACCAGAGACCCTCTCCCCTATGACCCACTTCCAGGGAACAAACCTGGGTTCAAATACTATTCAAAATCATTTGAAATACTGTATAGGTGCTTGATTGAGCTTGCCTGGCTTAATGGAAGCAATGAAGTCGTTTTAAAAGTGCAAACCCTGCCCACCTGGCACTCCAGGAAGACTAGAGCAAACGCTTAACGTTTTTGAAAGATGTTGAGTAGTGTTTGAACCCAGGTCTGCTTCCAGTGACCATAGCCCTGGTATGGCATCCCTTTTGAAGAGCTCACAGCACCGCTGGGAAGGTGTCCAGATACACTCCAAATGGCATCCTAATCCCTATATAGTGCACTGTATAGGGAATAGGGTGCCATTTGGTACAGAATCCTAGCCCCCCCCCCCTGCACATGGCTCCATGCTGAGGTTATAAATTTAGACTTCTCAGAGTTGTGGTGGAAGCCTGTTACCTAGCAAACCACCCAGCTGGCCAGCCACATGGCGAGAAAGAGAGACCCCAATGCCCATACTGTATGGGAGGGGGGAGAAGAGAATAAACCCCCATACAAACTCATGCCCAGGCGTTTCTAGTTTTACTCACCCCGCCTCGTCTTTCCAAGAACAACTTTTAAAAACCCTAGTAGATCGACGCACCCGTGCGTCACATGGTGGCGTCATTTAAACTACTGAACAGGTCCGGTTGTGTTTATACTAGACGCGCCGTTTCTTGTAGTGGCTGCAGCTCAATCCCCTCTTTCGGCAGAAAATCGTCACGAAATTGTCAATAAAACCCGAACCGTTTGCATGACAAACTAATATGAACAACGTGACCAAACAGGGTTCTACTTGTTTTATTTTATCTCTCGGAGATATAGGACAGACACTTAAACCTTATTATGCATTTTCTGACTGTCTCTTTTGCCATGTACAAATGTGTTATTCATTGCGTTTCTATTGGCTATAGCAGTAAAGGCTAAATTCAATGTTTAATAAAACATTTGTATATATATATATATATATCCTAAAATTCCAAATCAAATGGCTAAATGATCCATTTTATGACCATCTTAAAACAATTCCATATGTTCGCTTAGTAGATATTGCGATTTAAGGGCTTAGACCTTGACTTGCCTAGTTAAATAAAAGACCTAAGGGTTTTAATAATATGCGTTACCCTTCTTATCAAAAGCCCATATTCTCCCTTTGTCTCGAAGGTATCATTTTCTTTCTCCGAGGGGAAGACAGCCAGAATGAACCGCACATCCAATAGTAAAACAATGTCATGCAATCTAGGTGAGGTGGTGTCCTTGGTGGGGTCTGTGGGGTAAAGTGGATTTGACAGGCAGAAACTGTTCTGTAGTCAATGTGAAAGACAATGCTGCCATCTAATGGACAATAATGGCATTTTTAGATTATATTAGAGTTGAATGAGTAAAGCTTGTATTACAATATAACCAGCGCACAGAACTTACCACGAACAAATAACTGACGGCCACCCCGGCCAAACCCTAACCCAGACGACGCTGGGTCAATTGTGCGCCGCCCTATGGGACTCCCAATCACGGTCGGTTGTGATACAGCCTGGAATCGAACCAGGGTCTGTAGTGACGCCTCTAGCACTGAGATGCAGTGCCTCAGACCGCTGCGTCACTCGGGAACCCACTATAATTACCTGTGTACAGAACTTACCACAAACAAAGAATAACTGATTGACTTTCTTCTGTGATATTATGACATGTAATGGAGAGTAGTTGAACTGAACAAAATGCCCCACATGTACCTGCACCCTCATGCAAGACACTGAAAAGAAGCTCAGGCACAGATAAATGGTGGGAATGTAACTTTAATTTCTGACTGGCTAGTCCACCCATGTCCTCTTAGTCCCAGTAGTGTGAGATACGGCCAACACAGACAGATATAGAAATAGAAACAGCAGCAACAGGTATTTCATTCACCATCATCTACCTGCTGCTAACCATTCCTATTACTCACCACAAGGTAGCTTCTATGTTAAAGTCGATTATATTCTATGGCATACAGGTTTAGAGCTAGGTGACCTATTGCATTGTAATATACAGTTAATGGGAGGTAGGAGGAGATGTAATCGTTACAAAGTTACCTGAGTCAGGCTGACCGGCTGGACTGGGTTCTAAGTGGGCTAGAAAGCCCTACGGCAAAACCAGGCCTCTGAACTAAAGACGACCAATGCAGGACCAGGGCCTGTATTTATCAAGTGTCTCAGAGTAGGAGGGCTGATCTAGGATCAGGTCTCCCCTGTCCATTCAGTATATTCTAAAAAGACAAACTGATCCTAGATCAGCACTCAGCACTACTCTCAGGCTCTTTATGAATACAGGCACAAATATTAACAGGAGCAAGGTGGGGTTGCGAGGGTTAGCTGTTGCCAGTACACATTTGGGTCAGTTTGCTCCACTGAGTTCTCACATGAGGAGCTCTCTTCCTCTCCCTCCTTCCTCTTCTTTCTCCCTCCTCCTCCTCTTCTCCCTGTCTTCCTCCTCTTCTCTCTCCTCCTCTGCTCTCTTCCTCTCCCTCCTTCCTCTTCTTTCTCCCTCCTCCTCCTCTTCTCCCTGTCTTCCTCCTCTTCTCCCATCTCCTCTTTCCAATATCTATGTGGTCCGAGCTTGACTGACGCGTGGCTTCACTCTAAAAGAAGACAGAAAGGGGGGACAACTAATTCAGAAAAGGGGGAGACAGAGAGGAGGGTAGGGGTAGACAATGTGCCTGTGCCTGTGTGTGTGTGTGTGTGTGTGTGTGTGTGTGTGTGTGTGTGTGTGTGTGTGTGTGTGTGTGTGTGTGTGTGTGTGTGTGTGCGTGCGTGCGTGCGTGCGTGTGTGTACCTGAGGGTTTTCTCAGGGCCACTCTGTCGTCCGCTGGTCTGGGAGGAGGACTTGAACTGGGCCTCCAGCCTGGAGTAGATCCCTGCTGCACGCTGGAACAAACACAACCACACATTATACAACCACACATTATACAACCACGATCACACAACCACAAATTATACAACCACACATTATACAACCACACATTATACAACCACAACTACACATTATACAACCACACATTACACAACCACACATTACACAACCACAACTACACATTATACAACCACACATTATACAACCACAACCACACATTATACAACCACAACCACACATTATACAACCACACATTATACAACCACACATTATACAACCACACATTATACAACCACAACCACACATTACACAACCACACATTATACAACCACAAATTATACAACCACACATTATACAACCACACATTATACAACCACAACTACACATTATACAACCACACATTACACAACCACACATTACACAACCACAACTACACATTATACAACCACACATTATACAACCACAACCACACATTATACAACCACAACCACACATTATACAACCACACATTATACAACCACACATTATACAACCACACATTATACAACCACAACCACACATTATACAACCACACATTATACAACCACAACCACACATTATACAACCACAACCACACATTATACAACCACACATTATACAACCACACATTATACAACCACACATTATACAACCACACATTATACAACCACACATTATACAACCACAACTACACATTATACAACCACACATTATACAACCACAACCACACATTATACAACCACACATTATACAACCACACATTATACAACCACGACAGGGGGTGGGGGGGTACACCAGTGACAACTACACTATACACACACAATGTAAATGAAGACAGTTTCATGTTTCAACTTTCTAGTGTTTTATCCCCTACAAAAAAAAAGGTGTAATAAACAAAGGTGTAATAAACAAAGGTGTAATAAACAAAGGTGTAATAAACAAAGGTGTAATAAATAAAGGTGTAATCGACAAAGGTGTAATCGACTCAGTAAAACACACCTCTTTAGTGTCCTTGGACTTTCTCTGTTCCTGATCTCCAAACCTAATCTTCGTCAGATGGCCAATGATCTCCACCATACGGCGCTGGTCTGGGGACAGGGAGAGAGAAAGAGGGAGGGAGGGAGGGGAGAGAGAGGACAATTAGAATGCACACATCTATCGTAACACACGCACACACAAAGTTAACTGAGGCCTGCGTTACCTTCCTCTCTTTGGGCATCTTGGTTGTAGCGAATGGAGCGAGAGCTGTCCCATTTACTCTTCTGGGCACTCACTCTGGAAACACAGACAATTTCAAACATAGATACAGTGGTGAAATAGATGAAGAAGCATGTAGTTGATGAAGTTGAGCTCACCTGAATGGAGTGTTGTCCCTCGAAGGGGTCTGTAAACAACCAGCAGAATTTGGAAAAGTAAGAAAATTGCAATTATTTAAGTCTCAGGTAAACGAGTGAAGTACACTCACTTTGTCCACTGCTTTGTCTTTGCGATGGAAATTAGGTGAAGACATCTGCCTCTTCAGAGGTTTGCTCAACTTTCTGGCCTTCTTAGCAGCTAACAATGAACACATAGAAAACCCATATGTTGTTACAACCATAAGCAGTGTACACATACATTCATGATTCAATTACAACCGATAGCTCATAGCTGCAGACAGATATCAAAATGTATACAAACCCAATGCAATTTCAAAATGAGCAGCCCATACACCAATAAGGTACTGCCATCTGCTGGCTATAGTGGGGATTCATCATAACATACACTCTGGTCTTATGACATAGGGAGAATCTCGATTTGTTTCCTCGCCTCCTCCTCAAAACCCATTAGATGAGGTCAGAGGTCCCTCCCCTCTGACCTTCTCATCCAATCATCCCCCCCACACACATTTCAAAGCCTCTTTGGTAATTGGCATTTATTAGGATCCCCATTAGCCACTGCCAAAGCATCTGCTACTCTTCCTGGGGTCCACATGAAATAATACAGAACATTATCAGTCAAGGACTGAACTACATTTTAAAGGCCACACACAGCCCACATATCAATACATACACACAATATCTAGGTCTAATACATAGTACAGTGCAATTTACAATACAAGATATATGAAATTGCTGTGTCTCTTCACAGGCCCCTTTGTGATGTAAGGTGTTCTTCATCTGGTTTTTGAATCTGGTTTTATTGCTAGGTTGAGTTACCTGGGTTACCAGAGAGTTCCATGTAGTCATGGTTCTATTTAATACTGTGTGTTTCCCAGCCTCTGATCTGGACCTGGGTACTGTGAAGAGACCTCTGGCTGCATGTCGTGTGTTGTACAGATGAGTGTGTGAACTGTGTGTATCTGTTCTGGACCTGGAGACTGAAGAGATCTCTGGTTGCATGTCTTGTGTTGTACTGATGAGTGTCTGAACTGTGTGTATCTGTTCTGGACCTGCAGACTGTTGAAGAGATCTCTGGCTGCATGTCTTGTGTTGTACTGATGAGTGTCTGAACTGTGTGACAACTGCTTGAACAGACAGGTTTGTACCTTCAACACCTCGCACAAAGACCAATAGTGACGCAGTCAATCTCTCCTCAACTTTGAGCCAGGAGAGATTGACATGCATGTTACTGACACTTGCCCTCCGTGTACATCGAAGTGCAATACTTGCTGTTTTGTTCTGGACCAACTGCAATTTACCTACGTCCTTCTTTGCCGCACATGACCACACAGCTGGGCAGTAGTCCAGGTGCCACAAAACTAGGTCCTGTACAACCTGTCTGGTCGACTGAGATGTCAAGGCAGAGCAACGCCCTATCACGGACAGACCTCTTCCCATTTTAGCAACCATTGAGTCTATATGTTTTGATGACAGCTTGCTATCTAGAGTGACACCCAGCAGTTTAGTGTCCTTAACTTGCTAAATCGCCACATTATTCAATAACAGATCTAAATGAGGTTTAGCGTTGAGAGAGTGATGTGTCCCAAAAATGATGCTTTACATATTTTTTTTATATTTAGCACCAGCCTATTGCCAGTTATCCATTCTAAAACTGACTGGAGCTCTATGTTAAGGGTGTCTGTTATTTATTTTACTGTTGCAGCCGACATCTACACGGTTGAGTCGTCAGCGTACATAGACACACAGGCTTTATTCAAAGTCAGTGGAAGGTCATTAGTAAAAATAGAAAACAATAATGGCCCTAGTCGGCTGCCCTGCGGAACACCACACTCAACTGAATTTGCATGAGAGAGGCTTCCATTTACGAAAACCCTCTGTGTTCTATTAGATAGGTAACTCTCAATCCATAATAAGGCAGAGGAAGCAAATCCATAACACCCATGTTTTTTTCAGCAATAGGTTACGATCAATGACATCAAAAGCTGCACTGAAGTCTAACAGAGCAGCTCACACAATCTTCTATCAATTTATTTCAGCCAAGCATCAGTAATTTGTGTCAGTGCCAAGCATGTTGAGTGCCCTTCCTTAAAAGCATGCTGAAAGTCTGTTGTTAATTAGTTTTCTGTAAAATAACTTTGTATTTGATCAAACACAATTTTTTTCCAAAGGTTTGCTAAGCACTTGTAACAGACTGATTGATTGGCTGTTTGAACCATTAAAAGGGTGCTCTGCTAATCTTGGGTAGCTGAATGACCTTTGCCCCCCCTCCATGTCTGAGGGCACACCATCTTCTAGGCTTAAATTGAAGATGTGGCCAACAGGAGTCACAATGTATTCCACCACCAATCATAGTAATTTACCATCCAGGTTGTCAGTACCAGGTGGTTTGTCCTTATTTATAGATTAGCAGCCATTTTGTTCACCTCTTCCACACCCACTTTGTGGAACTAAAAACTACAGTGCTTGTCTTTCATTATTTGGCCCATTATGTATATATGTCATGCCTACATTTTCTAATCTTGTCAACAAACAAATATTCAAGTGGTTGGTAATATTAAAGGGTTTGGTTATGAACAAGCCATCTGCCTCAATGACAGATGACTTTGCTTTTTTTGTCTAGAATTTCATTAAATGTACTCCAGAGCTTCTTTTTTTTCATAGTATAGTTTCTTCTTTTAATTTAGTGATTTCTCTATTTACTGTATGTTTACCAGTCTACTGTGTTGTCAGACAGATTTGCTTTTCCCTTTGCCTCACCCCTCTCAGCCATACAGTTTTTCATATTAGAGTATAAACCAATCAGAGAGCCTAATTACTCTACCTTGTTTCTTGCTGGCCTCCTCTTCATCCCCCACCTCATCCTCAGTGACCTCTGACCCCGTGGTATACTCCTCATCCTCAGACAGCAGCGTCTGCTGCCTCTGACACAGGGCAGAGGAGGGCATATCAGGGTTTAGATAGCCTGGTCCCAGATCTGTTTGGTGTCTAGCCTAACACCACAGCTCATTAACTAAGCATGAGGAGTTGGCGTGACAGCACAAACAGACTGGCCCTCAGGCTTCTGCTGGTTCAGCTGGTACAAAGGTATACTATGTCACATCATATACACACAAACATACAGCCACGGACACACACACTGCAGCACAATTACATTTGGAAACAATAAACGTTGATCATACCAGTTGCCGGCTCCAGTTTTTCAACAGGGAAAACTGCAAAGCAATAGGTTGAGTTAGTTAGACTATAGTCTATCTATTTGAAATAGGTTGAGTTAGACTGTAGTCTATCTATTTGCAATAGGTTGAGTTAGTTAGACTATAGTCCATCTATTTGAAATAGGTTGAGTTAGTTAGACTATAGTCCATCTATTTGAAATAGGTTGAGTTAGTTAGACTATAGTCCATCTATTTGAAATAGGTTGAGTTAGTTAGACTATAGTCCATCTATTTGAAATAGGTTGAGTTAGTTAGACTATAGTCCATCTATTTGAAATAGGTTGAGTTAGTTAGACTATAGTCTATCTATTTGAAATAGGTTGAGTTAGTTAGACTATAGTCTATCTATTTGAAATAGGTTGAGTTAGTTAGACTATAGTCCATCTATTTGAAATAGGTTGAGTTAGTTAGACTGTAGTCTATCTATTTGAAATAGGTTGAGTTAGTTAGACTATAGTCCATCTATTTGAAATAGGTTGAGTTAGTTAGACTGTAGTCCATCTATTTGAAATAGGTTGAGTTAGTTAGACTATAGTCTATCTATTTGAAATAGGTTGAGTTAGTTAGATGGACTATAGTCTATTTGAAATTGGTTGAGTTAGTTAGACTAGTCTATCTATTTGAAATAGACTATAGTCTAACTAACTCAACCTATTTCAAATAGATAGACTAGTCTAACTAACTCAACCTATCTATTTGAAATAGGTTGAGTTAGTTAGATGGACTATAGTCTATTTGAAATAGGTTGAGTTAGACTATAGTCTATCTATTTGAAATAGGTTGAGTTAGACTACAGGCATATCTATGACTCCACAAATCAAGCGCAGGTCGACGTTTATTGTCATCAATATTGCCCTGGAGGCAGAACTGAGTGATTTCTGAAGATGGGCCAGCTGCAAAGTCAAAATGGTCTATATCGTAAAAATTCTTTAAAACAAAAATGGGCTTTTTGGTCTTCATTTAAGGTTTTGTTTGATTATATGCATTAGGGTTAGCAGTGTGGTTACGGTTGGGTTTAAAATCAGATGTTCTGCAGTAATGTAGCTAGTAGACAGATGTGTAGCCAGATAGGTATATCAATGAGGTCTGCTTGTCGTTGTAAATAAGTTTGAGCAAGCACACTAAACTTTCTTAAAACGTATCATTCTAGTTGTGAGTATGAATTTGATCTCAATTGACTTGCCTGGATAAATAAATAAATAGTTGTAAACTCACAGTGGTGCCCTCTACTCTCTGAAGCCCCGGGTCTACCAGGATGTCACAGTCCAGTACCCGCTCCCCTCTCTCCCCCCTCTCTGAACCACTGGAGGGGGAGTCTACAGGCCTGGCACATAGATACACAGAGAGAGAACAGGGGATCACTAAACGCAAAACCTATTATAAGATACAAAAATACACACACAAACCGTTTCTTACCCTGTCTCTGGTAGGGGTGTGTTGGGTACACACACTGTCTCTCTGTGTAGTAGCAGGTCGTTGAGTAGTCTGGTCTGGGCTGAGTTTACATGGTGGTCCCCAGTACAGTCTCCACTATCTGACGCATTCACTATGTGGTCCTGCATCTTACAGCCCTGAGACACACACACACACACACACACACACACCGTTTTGACAAGATTCAAGTGTGAAATGTGTAAAATATGTATTGTGTGAGATGCAAACTATTCAAAGCATGGTCACCTCACAACTCCAAGTGTGTGTGAGTGTGTTCCTACCTTGGGAATGTTGGTGGGGTCAGTGTGTGAGTGTGTTCCTACCTTGGGAATGCTGGTGGGGTCAGTGTGAGAGTGTGTTCCTACCTTGGGAATGCCGGTGGGGTCAGTGTGTGTGAGTGTGTTCCTACCTTGGAATGCCGGTGGGGTCAGTGTGAGAGTGTTCCTACCTTGGAATGCCGGTGGGGTCAGTGTGAGTGTGTTCCTACCTTGGGAATGCCGGTGGGGTCAGTGTGAGAGTGTGTTCCTACCTTGGAATGCCGGTGGGGTCAGTGTGAGAGTGTGCTCCTACCTTGGAATGCCGGTGGGGTCAGTGTGAGAGTGTGTTCCTACCTTGGGAATGCCGGTGGGGTCAGTGTGAGAGTGTGTTCCTACCTTGGGAATGCCGGTGGGGTCAGTGTGAGAGTGTTCCTACCTTGGGAATGCCGGTGGGGTCAGTGTGAGAGTGTGTTCCTACCTTGGGAATGCCGGTGGGGTCAGTGTGAGTGTGTTCCTACCTTGGGAATGCCGGTGGGGTCAGTGTGTGAGAGTGTGTTCCTACCTTGGAATGCCGGTGGGGTCAGTGTGTGAGAGTGTGTTCCTACCTTGGGATGCCGGTGGGGTCAGTGTGAGTGTGTTCCTACCTTGGGAATGCCGGTGGGGTCAGTGTGTGAGAGTGTGTTCCTACCTTGGAATGCCGGTGGGGTCAGTGTGTGAGAGTGTGTTCCTACCTTGGAATGCCGGTGGGGTCAGTGTGAGAGTGTGTTCCTACCTTGGGAATGCCGGTGGGGTCAAAGCGTAGCGTCCTCTGGTTGCAGCAGGGGTAGATGCCCGTCCCGTGCCAGCCCTGCTCTGTCCCCATGCCCGGGTACAACACAACCTCTGGGTGATACCGACAGTGGGACAGCTCTGCACACACAAACGTCTGGAGACACAAATACACACGTTTTGTCTGGATGCATTACACAATGCCTGGAGTACGCATGAACACACGCAAACCTGCTCTCCTACCTGTTGGCAGTGGGAGCTGGTGAGGTGGTTGACAGACCCCCCCCCCCCCCCCCCCCGTTGGCAGTGGGAGCAGGTGAGGTGTTTGACAGCCCCCCCCCCCCCCCCCTACCTGTTGGCAGTGGGAGCAGGTGAGGTGTTTGACAGCCCCCCCCCCCTCCCTACCTGTTGGCAGTGGGAGCAGGTGAGGTGTTTGACAGCCCCCCCCCCTCCCTACCTGTTGGCAGTGGGAGCAGGTGAGGTGGTTGACAGCCCCCCCCCCCCTCCTCCTACCTGTTGGCAGTGGGAGCAGGTGAGGTGGTAGACAGCCCCCCCCCCCTCCCTACCTGTTGGCAGTGGGAGCAGGTGAGATGGTTGATGGTTCCCCAGATCCTCCAGTAGACCAGCACCCAGGACTTCAGCTCCTCATACAGTCCTGTCATGTAATCATGGACCTCCCATCTCTTCTGCCTACAGACCACAGGTAGTGATAGAAATGACTCTCCTTTATTCTGTCCATGTTTCTCAAAGCAGCTCCACCACAAAACAATGTTGTCCAGCCTGGTCCTTGGAACCAACTCAGTGTCCACCCTGAGATTGGAAGGTCAGGAGTTCTGCTTGGAACTCAGCATTAAGGAGATAGATTGGGGTTAAGGCCCTGTGATAGACTAGTGTCCTGTCCAGGGGGTGTACTGAGGAGATGGACTAGTGTCCTGTCCAGGGGGTATACTGAGGAGATAGACTAGTGTCCTGTCCTGTCCAGGGGGTGTACTGAGGAGATAGACTAGTGTCCTGTCCAGGGGGTGTACTGAGATGATAGACTAGTGTCCTGTCCAGGGGGTGTACTGAGGTGATAGACTAGTGTCCTGTCCAGGGGGTGTACTGAGGAGATAGATTAGTGTCCTGTCCAGGGGGTGTACTGAGGAGATAGACTAGTGTCCTGTCCAGGGGGTGTACTGAGGAGATAGACCAGTGTCCTGTCCAGGGGGTGTACTGAGGTGATAGACTAGTGTCCTGTCCAGGGGGTGTACTGAGGAGATAGACTAGTGTCCTGTCCAGGGGGTGTACTGAGGAGATAGACTAGTGTCCTGTCCGGGGGGTGTACTGAGGTGATAGACTAGTGTCCTGTCCAGGGGGTGTACTGAGGAGATAGACTAGTGTCCTGTCCTGTCCAGGGGGTGTACTGAGGTGATAGACTAGTGTCCTGTCCAGGGGGTGTACTGAGGAGATAGACTAGTGTCCTGTCCAGGGGGTGTACTGAGGAGATGGACTAGTGTCCTGTCCAGGGGGTGTACTGAGGAGATAGACTAGTGTCCTGTCCAGGGGGTGTACTGAGGTGATATACTAGTGTCCTGTCCAGGGGGTGTACTGAGGAGATGGACTAGTGTCCTGTCCAGGGGGTATACTGAGGAGATAGACTAGTGTCCTGTCCAGGGGGTGTAACAGCAGAGGGAGCAGCCCCCTATCCACATTGACGGGACAGCAGTGGAGGAGGTGGAACGTTTCAGGTTCCTCTGCGTACACATCACGGACAAACTTAAAATGGTCCACCCACACAGACAGATTAGTGAGGCTGAAGGAATTAGGCTTGTCACCTAAAACCCTTACAAACTTCTAGCTGCACAATCGAGAGCATCCTGTTGGGCTGTATCACCGCCTGGTACGGCAACTGCACCGCCCACAACCGCATGGCTCTCCAGAGGGTAGTGAGGTCTGCACAACGCATCACCGGGGGCAAACTACCTGCCCTCCAGGACACCTACACCACCCGATGTCACAGGAAGGCCAAAAAGATCATCAAGGACAACAACCACCCGAGCCACTGCCTGTTCACCCCGCTATCATCCAGAAGGCGAGGTCAGTACAGGTGCATCAAAGCAGGGACCGAGAGACTGAAAAACAGATTCTATTTCAAGACCATCAGACTGTTCAACAGCCATCACTAACACAGAGAGGCTGCTGCCTACATACAGACTTGAAATCATTGGCCACTTTAACAAATGGATCACTAGTCACTTTATTAATGCCACTTTAATGATGATGTTTACATATCTTATCTCATATGTATATACTGTATTTTATACCATCTATTGCATTTCATCTATGATGCTCTGTCATAAATTTGTGTGTATTAGGTAGTTGTTGTGGAATTTGTTAGATTACTTGTTAGATATTACTGCACTGTCGGAACTAGAAGCACAAGCATTTCACTACACTCGCATTAACATCTGCTAACCATGTGTATGTGACCAATAACATTTGATTTTACACCACGCTGCCTCGCTACAGAAACAGATTACTGGTCTCACTGGTTCTTGGAGCCGGATATCCTGTTTTACTGTGCTTTATTGCTAAGTACACTACCTGGGATATACTTTGAAATGACATGGTAAATTGTAGCTCTAATATATTTACCAAATAATGACATGGTTTCTTTAGCATTTATCACTATAAACATCCATAGAACAGTGAAGATGTCTCTTGATAGAGCACAAGTATTACAAGCCATATAGCATCAGTTTTTATCCAAAGCGACTTAACCGTAAATCACAGTCCACAGACGCTGAGAGGCGTTGGTCCCATTGTGACATAGCTACGCAGCTCTGAGACCATCATCCGCGGGGCACGCACCTCCCGAACGTGCACCTCCCCACAAATCCCAACCAACAACTCTCCGGTACACGTCCTCTACTCATTTGAATGTGTTGACAGTTGGAGAAATTGCTTGAGCTGCGCTGAGAAATCAAAAAGTATGAAAGCCAACGTTGCAATATTCTAGAACACGGCTGTGCGTATGGCGTCCAAATATGGTACTCTGATAGACCCTTTACAGTCATGCACGCTTACATTTTACATATGGGTGGCCACAGAGGGCATGGAACCCACAACTAAGGTGTAACTGGGTGGTACAGGACCTGCTGTGGGTGTAGGTGAGGTCTCCTCGAGGGTTGATGTTGATCTTCCCTGGGATGCAGGAGATCTTCCTCTCGGTGTCCTTGGTCAGCAGTTTCAGGCACAGACCACACCTGGGAAAGACAAGTTGCAGTTCGGTGGTTAGACGAGGTTAACATGAGTCGTATTCATTGGGAACCAAACAGAAGAAAACAGACCAAACAGGTAGGGATCTACCTACACTTGTCCAGTAAGAAACGCTCATTTTCGTTTTGTGATGCAAAATGTTTTCTGTTGTGTGCCCAAATGAATAAGACCAATGACAGACAAAGCAATGAATCCCAGAGCTGCCACACACCTGTACAGAGTTGATGCATTGCCTGGGGAGTCCTGGTTCTTATAGTCAGGATCGAAGAGACACTCAATTTTCTTCTGGAATAACTTACTGAGGAAAGGGATAAATGAAAGGTGTTGGCTGAAGCGGAATGATCTGTCTACCAGGCCTACCAACATCATCAGGTCTACCTTTTGAACTGGTCTTTTCTGTCCATGATGTCCCCATCTACCAGGCCTACCAACATCATCAGGTCTACCTTTTGAACTGGTCTTTTCTGTCCATGATGTCCCCATCTACCAGGCCTACCAACATCATCAGGTCTACCTTTTGAACTGGTCTTTTCTGTCCATGATGTCCCCATCTACCAGGCCTACCAACATCATCAGGTCTACCTTTTGAACTGGTCTTTTCTGTCCATGATGTCCCCATCTACCAGGCCTACCAACATCATCACGTCTACCTTTTGAACTGGTCTTTTCTGTCCATGATGTCCCCATCTACCAGGCCTACCAACATCATCAGGTCTACCTTTTGAACTGGTCTTTTGTGTCCATGATGTCCCCATCTACCAGGCCTACCAACATCATCAGGTCTACCTTTTGAACTGGTCTTTTCTGTCCATGATGTCCCCATCTACCAGGCCTACCAACATCATCAGGTCTACCTTTTGAACTGGTCTTTTCTGTCCATGATGTCCCCATCTACCAGGCCTACCAACATCATCACGTCTACCTTTTGAACTGGTCTTTTGTGTCCATGATGTCCCCATCTACCAGGCCTACCAACATCATCAGGTCTACCTTTTGAACTTGTCTTTTGTGTCCATGATGTCCCCATCTACCAGGCCTACCAACATCATCAGGTCTACCTTTTGAACTGGTCTTTTCTGTCCATGATGTCCCCATCTACCAGGCCTACCAACATCATCACGTCTACCTTTTGAACTTGTCTTTTCTGTCCATGATGTCGTCTGCCTCGTTGTGGCTGAAGAGGTCAGAGATGTCCGCTGCCAGGTTACTGTTGATGCAGTTCATGTTGCAGGGTGTGGCCACGATGGCACTCATGTGCTTGTGACAGTACTGAATACACTCCTCCACCTATGAGAGGTCAACATGTGACAGTACTGAATACACTCCTCCACCTATGAGAGGTCAACATGTGACAGTACTGAATACACTCCTCCACCTATGAGAGGTCAACATGTGACAGTACTGAATACACTCCTCCACCTATGAGAGGTCAACATGTGACAGTACAGTGCTATACACTCCTCCACCTATGAGAGGTCAACATGTGACAGTACTGAATACACTCCTCCACCTATGAGAGGTCAACATGTGACAGTACTGAATACACTCCTCCACCTATGAGAGGTCAACATGTGACAGTACTGAATACACTCCTCCACCTATGAGAGGTCAACATGTGACAGTACTGAATACACTCCTCCACCTATGAGAGGTCAACATGTGACAGTACTGAATACACTCCTCCACCTATGAGAGGTCAACATGTGACAGTACAGTGCTATACACTCCTCCACCTATGAGAGGTCAACATGTGACAGTACTGAATACACTCCTCCACCTATGAGAGGTCAACATGTGACAGTACTGAATACACTCCTCCACCTATGAGAGGTCAACATGTGACAGTACAGTGCTATACACTCCTCCACCTATGAGAGGTCAACATGTGACAGTACAGTGCTATACACTCCTCCACCTATGAGAGGTCAACATGTGACAGTACAGTGCTATACACTCCTCCACCTATGAGAGGTCAACATGTGACAGTACAGTGCTATACACTCCTCCACCTATGAGAGGTCAACATGTGACAGTACAGTGCTATACACTCCTCCACCTATGAGAGGTCAACATGTGACAGTACAGTGCTATACACTCCTCCACCTATGAGAGGTCAACATGTGACAGTACAGTGCTATACACTCCTCCACCTATGAGAGGTCAACATGTGACAGTACAGTGCTATACACTCCTCCACCTATGAGAGGTCAACATGTGACAGTACAGTGCTATACACTCCTCCACCTATGAGAGGTCAACATGTGACAGTACAGTGCTATACACTCCTCCACCTATGAGAGGTCAACATGTGACAGTACAGTGCTATACACTCCTCCACCTATGAGAGGTCAACATGTGACAGTACAGTGCTATACACTCCTCCACCTATGAGAGGTCAACATGTGACAGTACAGTGCTATACACTCCTCCACCTATGAGAGGTCAACATGTGACAGTACAGTGCTATACACTCCTCCACCTATGAGAGGTCAACATGTGACAGTACAGTGCTATACACTCCTCCACCTATGAGAGGTCAACATGTGACAGTACAATGCTATACACTCCTCCAGCTGAAAGACAGGTCAACTTAAATAGGTCATTGAGTTTGTTCAATGCCTTGGAAGTCATGTGTCACTTACTTACAATAAAAGTAACATGTTACAATTCTAAAAACAATTGTAATGGTAAACATGCAACAGGAAGTGAAGTGTTCCAAAGGCCCTTCGTTTTCTGTTTGAGACTAAAGTGAAGAGTGAAGCCTATTTGCCTAATTAGCTTATTGGTTTTCAGTTTTTTTCTTGAGTGCTATTTTATTCAACGACCAACAAAACCTTGCTGGTTCATTTACTGTAGCAGAGAGGAAGAGGCGAAGCGAGAAGTTTCACTCCTCGCCCCAAAAAATAAATAAATAGAAAAGTATTTAAAAATTATTTTTTTTATTTTTTTTTTATTTTTTTTTTAATCGGTCCAAAATATTTTTTGGGGTTGTAAAAGGTTCCCAAATAGCATTTTTCCCAATGTCAGTCCAGCCACTTTGCGTTGGTTCTTCAGCTACAACAGAAAACCAGGGCCCCCGAAACGTACGCTACATGGGAACCGGCATAGAAGCCCAGTTCCCTCCATTACAACACTTACTAACGTGTCCATCTTCAAGAACTCGGAGGAGATGAGGATTGAGATCACATTGCTGGGCTCTGTAACCACACAACCAACAAACACCACGTAACCAACCAATGTTAGCACACAACCAACAAACACCACATACCGACCAAACACACTGCCAGGTCAACCAACAAGCACACCACTATTGGTGACCACAGCATTGCCGTCTCCATGGTTATCATTTGCCAGGCCCAGGTAAGTGATGGTATAGTACTGTACAAGCATCAGTGTATGTAGCTACAGTATGTATGATGCGAGAGCATATATTAAATTCTTTACCGAGTTTTGGTTTGTCATTGTTGCCATCGACGGCCATTTTGTGCCTCTTGACGTAGTTCATGAGCCAGTCGAAGATCTGCACGTCACAGTGTACAGAGATGTCCACCTCCTCCCAGCGCTGGGGGTCAACAGAGAGGTACTCAGCAAAGTAACGCATCTCGTTGATCAGAAGGTCACGGGGACACATGAAGTCCTGCTTCAGGTTCTTAGCCTCGTCACACACGTGGATCACCATATTGGGCCTGTGTGGGGAGAGACATTTTTTATTTTATTTTTTTTATTTCACCTTTATTTAACCAGGTAGGCAAGTTGAGAACAAGTTCTCATTTACAATTGTGACCTGGCCAAGATAAAGCAAAGCAGTTCGACAACATACAACAACACAGAGTTACACATGGAGTAAAACAACATACAATCAATGATGCAGTAGAAAAAAATAAGACTATATACAATGTGAGCAAATGATGTGAGATAATGGAGGTAAAGGCAAAAAAAATGCCATGGTGGCAAAGTAAATAAAGTATGGCAAGAAAAACACTGGAATGGTAGATTTGTAGTTTGAAGAAAGTTAAAATATAAATAATATGGTGCAAAGGAGCAAAATAAATAAAATAAATAAATACAGTAGGGGAAAAGGTAGTAGTTTGGGCTCAATTAAAGATGGGCTATGTACAGGTGCAGAGATCTGTGAGCTGCTCTGACAGCTGGTGCTTAAAGCTAGTGAGGGAGATAAGTGTTTCCAGTTTTAGAGATTTTTGTAGTTCGTTCCAGTCATTGGCAGCTGAGAACTGGAAGGAGAGACGACCAAAGGAGGAGTTGGCTTTAGGGGTGACCAGAGAGATATACCTGCTGAAGCGCGTGCTACAGGTGGGTGCTGCTATGGTGACCAGTGAGCGGAGATAAGGGGGGACTTTACCTAGCAGGGTCTTGTAGATGACCTGGAGCCAATGTGTTTGGCGACGATTATACAGACGATTATACAGATTATACAGACGACATACAGAGATACAGACAGGCAGACAGACACACAGAGAGGAATAACTCTTGATTTTTGTATTAGAGTACATTTGAGTATTTGTTAGCAGACTAAGTTCTTGATCCTGCTCTATGAAACTCTTTGATCACCTTGACTTGAGCTGGGCTGGTTAACAGTGTATTTCTGTTTGACGGTAGTTAGACCAGGCACTCACCCTTTCCCCTCCTGGGGCTTCTCGTCCTCCTCTGCAGACTCCCTGCTCTCTTTCTCCACCGAGCTACCTCTTGAAGGGTTCACCGCCAGGCCTGGAGAGTGGATACACCAAACAAGACTGTGTAGCTCACTGAACTAAAGCCTAGATATTCAGACATGAAGAGTCTTCAGGTCTTACTGCCTGATACACTGGACGCAGAACTGTGGCATCTTGACTGGCTGCATCACCGCTTGGTATGGCAACTGCACCGCCCTCGATCACAAGGACGCTACATAGGGTGGTGCGGACGGCCCAGTACATCCCTGGGGCTGAGCTCCCTGCCATCCAGGACCTATATACCCCAGCCATAGACTGTTCTCTCTGCTACTGCACGGCAAGCGGTACCGGAGCACCAAGTCTGGGACTAAAAGGTAACTGAACAGCTTCTACCCCCAAACCATAAGACTGCTGAACAGGTAATCAAATGGTTAAATGGACTATTTGCATTGAGCCTTATACACTGGCTTTGTGCACACTCACTGGACTCCACACACACACATATAGACACTTATCTATCCTGATTGTCTAGTCACTTTTACCCCTACCTACATGTACATATTACCTCAACTACCTCGTACCCCTGCACATTGACTCAGTACCAGTACTCCTTGTATATAGCCTCATTATTATAATACTACAGGGGTACTGGTACTCCTTGTATATAGCCTCATTATTATAATACTACAGGGGTACTGGTACTCCTTGTATATAGCCTCATTATTATAATACTACAGGGGTACTGGTACTCCTTATATATAACCTCATTATTATAATACTACAGGGGTACTGGTACTCCTTGTATATAGCCTCATTATTATAATACTACAGGGGTACTGGTACTCCTTGTATATAGCCTCATTATTATAATACTACATGGGTACTGGTACTCCTTGTATATAGGCTCATTATTATAATACTACAGGGGTACTGGTACTCCTTGTATATAGCCTCATTATTATAATACTACAGGGGTACTGGTACTCCTTGTATATAGCCTCATTCTAATACTACAGGGGTACTACTACTCCATGTATATAGCCTCATTATTATAATACTACAGGGGTACTAGTACTCCTTGTACAGTGAGGGAAAAAAGTATTTGATCCCCTGCTGATTTTGTACGTTTGCCCACTGACAAAGAAATGATCAGTCTATAATTTTAATGGTAGGTTTATTTGAACAGTGAGAGACAGAATAACAACAACAAAAAATCCATAAAAACGCATGTCAAAAATGTTATAAAATGATTTGCATTTTAATGAGAGAAATAAGTATTTGACCCCTCTGCAAAACATGACTTAGTACTTGGTGGCAAAACCCTTGTTGGCAATCACACAGGTCAGACGTTTCTTGTAGTTGGCCACCAGGTTTGCACACATCTCAAGAGGGATTTTGTCCCACTCCTCTATGCAGATCTTCTCCAAGTCATTAAGGTTTCGAGGCTGACGTTTGGCAACTCGAACCTTCAGCTCCCTCCACAGATTTTCTATGGGATTAAGGTCTGGAGACTGGCTAGGCCACTCCAGGACCTTAATGTGCTTCTTCTTGAGCCACTCCTTTGTTGCCTTGGCCGTGTGTTTTGGGTCATTGTCATGCTGGAATACCCATCCACGACCCATTTTCAATGCCCTGGCTGAGGGAATGAGGTTCTCACCCAAGATTTGACGGTACATGGCCCCGTCCATCGTCCCTTTGATGCGGTGAAGTTGTCCTGTCCCCTTAGCAGAAAAACACCCCTAAAGCATAATGTTTCCACCTCCATGTTTGACGGTGGGGATGGTGTTCTTGGGGTCATAGGCAGCATTCCTCCTCCTCCAAACACGGCGAGTTGATGGCAAAAAGCTCAATTTTGGTCTCATCTGACCACAACACTTTCACCCAGTTGTCCTCTGAATCATTCAGATGTTCTTTGGCAAACTTCAGACAGGCATGTATATGTGCTTTCTTGAGCAGGGGGGCCTTGCGGACGTTGCAGGATTTCAGTCCTTCACGGCGTAGTGTGTTACCAATTGGTTTCTTGGTGACTATGGTCCCAGCTGCCTTGAGATCATTGACAAGACCCTCCCGTGTAGTTCTGGGCTGATTCCTCACCGTTCTCATGATCATTGCAACTCCACGAGGTGAGAACTTGCATGGAGCCCCAGGCTGAGGGAGATTGACAGTTCTTTTGTGTTTATTCCATTTGCGAATAATCGCACCAACTGTTGTCACCTTCTCACCAAGCTGCTTAGCGATGGTCTTGTAGCCCATTCCAGCCTTGTGTAGGTCTACAATCTTGTCCCTGACATCCTTGGAGAGCTCTTTGGTCTTGGCCATGGTGGAGAGTCTGGAATCTGATTGATTGATTGCTTCTGTGGACAGGTGTCTTTTATACAGGTAACAAACTGAGATGAGGAGCACTCCCTTTAAGAGTGTGCTCCTAATCTCAGCTCGTTACCTGTATAAAAGACACCTGGGAGCCAGAAATCTTTCTGATTGAGAGGGGGTCAAATACTTATTTTTCTCATTAAAATGCAAATCAATTTATAACATTTTTGACATGTGTTTTTCTGGATTTTTTTGTTGTTATTCTGTCTCTCACTGTTTAAATAAACCTACCATTAAAATTATAGACTGATAATTTCTTTGTCAGTGGGCAAACGTACAAAATCAGCAGGGGATCAAATACTTTTTCCCCCTCACTGTATATAGCCTCATTATTATAATACTACAGGGGTACTGGTACTCCTTGTATATAACCTCATTATTATAATACTACAGGGGTACTAGTACTCCTTGTATATAGCCTCATTATTATAATACTACAGGGGTACTGGTACTCCTTGTATATAGCCTCATTATTATAATACTACAGGGGTACTGGTACTCCTTGCATATAGCCTCATTATTATAATACTACAGAGGTACTGGTACTCCTTGTATATAACCTCATTATTATAATACTACAGGGGTACTGGTACTCCTTGTATATAGCCTCATTATTATAATACTACAGGGGTACTGGTACTCCTTGTATATAGCCTCATTATTATAATACTACAGGGGTACTGGTACTCCTTGCATATAGCCTTATTTTCTGTTATTTATTGTGTTACTATTTTCTATTTGCTAATGTTCTTACTTTTTAACTCTGCATTGTTGGGAAAGGGTTCGTAGGTAAGCATTTCACAGTGAAGTGTACACCTGTTGTATTCTGCGCATGTGACAAATTACATTTGATTAGATTTTTAGTTGAGACGCTCCTATTCATTTAGTTGAGATGCTCCTATTCATTTAGTTGAGACGCTCCTATTTATTTAGTGTGACATGCTCCTATTCATTTAGTTGAGACGCTCCTATTCATTTAGTTGAGATGCTCCTATTCATTTAGTTGAGATGCTCCTATTCATTTAGTTGAGATGCTCCTATTCATTTAGTTGAGATGCTCCTATTCATTTAGTTGAGATGCTCCTATTCATTTAGTTGAGATGCTCCTATTCATTTAGTTGAGATGCTCCTATTCATTTAGTTGAGATGCTCCTATTCATTTAGTTGAGATGCTCCTATTCATTGAGTGCGAGACGCTCCTATTCATTTAGTGCGAGATGCTCCTATTCATTTAGTGCGAGATGCTCCTATTCATTTAGTTGAGATGCTCCTATTCATTTAGTGTGAGACGCTCCTATTCATTTAGTTGAGACGCTCCTATTCATTTAGTTGAGACGCTCCTATTCATTTAGTTGAGATGCTCCTATTCATTTAGTTGAGATGCTCCTATTCATTTAGTGTGAGACGCTCCTATTCATTTAGTTGAGATGCTCCTATTCATTTAGTTGAGATGCTCCTATTCATTTAGTTGAGATGCTCCTATTCATTTAGTTGAGACGCTCCTATTCATTTAGTTGAGATGCTCCTATTCATTTAGTTGGGATGCTCCTATTCATTTAGTTGAGACGCTCCTATTCATTTAATACGAGACGCTCCTATTCATTTAGTTGAGATGCTCCTATTCATTAGTGCGAGATGCTCCTATTCATTTAGTGCGAGATGCTCCTATTCATTTAGTGCGAGATGCTCCTATTCATTTAATGCAAGATGCTCCTATTCATTTAGTTGAGATGCTCCTATTCATTTAATGCGAGACGCTCCTATTCATTTAGTTGAGATGCTCCTATTCATTTAGTTGAGATGCTCCTATTCATTTAATGCGAGACGCTCCTATTCATTTAGTTGAGATGCTCCTATTCATTTAGTTGAGATGCTCCTATTCATTTAATGCGAGACGCTCCTATTAATTTAGTGTGAGATGCTCCTATTCATTTAGTGCGAGATGCTCCTATTGATTTAAATGGAACTCTGTTTCTATTTCCAAGATGTCCAGTCGCGGCTCAAACCCAGAACACCAGGATAAAATGGCTCGCACTCTGATCACGCTGGTACATTTTTTTACTGCATTTGGGATGCCCTAGCAGCTCCTACGTTAGGCAGGCTGGCCCCCAGCAGCTCCTACGTTAGGCAGGCTGACCCCCAGCAGCTCCTACGTTAGGCAGGCTGACCCCCAGCAGCTCCTACGTTAGGCAGGCTGACCCCCAGCAGCTCCTACGTTAGGCAGGCTGACCCCCAGCAGCTCCTACGTTAGGCAGGCTGGCCCCCAGCAGCTCCTACGTTAGGCAGGCTGACCCCCAGCAGCTCCTACGTTAGGCAGGCTGGCCCCCAGCAGCTCCTACGTTAGGCAGGCTGGCCCCCAGCAGCTCCTACGTTAGGCAGGCTGGCCCCCAGCAGCTCCTACGTTAGGCAGGCTGACCCCCAGCAGCTCCTACGTTAGGCAGGCTGACCCCCAGCAGCTCCTACGTTAGGCAGGCTGGCCCCCAGCAGCTCCTACGTTAGGCAGGCTGACCCCCAGCAGCTCCTACGTTAGGCAGGCTGGCCCCCAGCAGCTCCTACGTTAGGCAGGCTGACCCCCAGCAGCTCCTACGTTAGGCAGGCTGACCCCCAGCAGCTCCTACGTTAGGCAGGCTGGCCCCCAGCAGCTCCTACGTTAGGCAGGCTGGCCCCCAGCAGCTCCTACGTTAGGCAGGCTGGCCCCCAGCAGCTCCTACGTTAGGCAGGCTGACCCCCAGCAGCTCCTACGTTAGGCAGGCTGGCCCCCAGCAGCTCCTACGTTAGGCAGGCTCGTCATCACAGACATAGTTCCTCAAACCACTACATATGCACTAGTACATCAACACCAGTCAGCCTTACCCGTAACTGAGATGGAGCTCTGATTGGTCCGCGTCTCCCCCACGTCTCCCGTGGAGTCCAATAGTGTGGATTTGATGTAGGTGGACAGCGAGTCCACAGGGGAGGACCCTCCTGCCGTCAGCGCGTTGCATTGGTCGTCCACGTGATGGGACCCTCCCGTGCTCTTCAGCTCCTCGAACCTCTGCGCACACTGAAGGTAGGCACGACAACCACCATGGCAACCATGTCACTACTACACCATGACAACAACAACCCTCAGACCAGATCATCTTGGTTCCAGTAACCCCTGTACAACATTCAACAGCAGTCTGAACTAAACTAAGCTATAGGACAGCTGACCTAATAAGACATTGGTGGACTCTTCTATTTATCATGTGACACACTTGTACAGTGCAATGGAAATGTGTTTCTGGCATATCCCACCTCCCCCTGAAACAGACGTGGACAGTGGGGTCAAGTCTAGGGTCACCATTTTCCAGCACCCCTGGAGCAATTGCGGTTAAGTGCCTTGCTCAAGGGCACAGCGACAGATTTTTCACCTTGTCGGCTCTAGGATTCTAACTTTAGATTACTGGCTCAACACTCTTACCTCGAGGCTACCTGCCACGCCAAACAGTGACCATAGGGAGTTGGTAAGAGAACACAGACAGATCTCAGACCAGGCTAATAGCCTTTTACGATCTCTCCTTAGTGGGAGCAGTGGTTAGCAAGCTTGCCTACAGACTGGGAGACCAGGGTTCGCCATCCACAAGAGGTGTTGTAACTGTAGCCGTTAGCTACTATAGCTTCAATCAATCAATATGTTTATTGTCCCAATTTGCAGTGCATGTAGAGCTTACCTCCTTGGGTGTGAAGCCAGGGACCAGCATGGCCACGTTGTCCCAGTTGATGGGCTGTGGAACGCTCCAGAGAGAGCTCAGCACCATGTCCAGGACCAGCACGTTGTTGTCATTGGGAAAGTTGTTGTTCAGGGTGCAGTAACGACTCATGTCTGTCAGCAGGTAAGGGTGAGAGATGTCAAGGTTGACTCAGCGATATGACATTATCATACATTATTACATCTGAAGGGTGAGAGAGATCAGAGCATTATTCTGTTAAAGGTAGACTCAGTGATATGACACCATCATACAAAGGTTGAGGTCACTCAATCAATAGTAAATGGGACTGTCTACTTGACATAGATACATAAGAATAACAAGAGCATGTATAGAAAGCCTTGACATCTAACAGCATCTCTAAACCAAATTCTGGAATAGGCTACTCCTACTTTGTCACTGTCATTGAAAAGCTGACTGTCAGTAGCATACGCGGTGAACAGCGCACACACATACTTTTGGCTACGTCGATGATCTTCTTGCAACAAGGATGGATTCTCCTCCCTTGGAATGCCCCTTTGTCTTTGGCTGTAGTCGAACTGTCCAACGCTAATTTAATGGCATTTTTGTCAGACGCTTATTCTAGCAAGCTAGCTACCTATAGTGCACATCACTGCACTAGAAGCTAAATACGATAAGTTTGTATTATAGTATCTAGTTGGCTGTACGGTTATCTTGCATCTTACTGATTCAATGATGACACCTGATTCTTCTACGGTCCGGATGATAGGACGTTCGGTGTACAGGAGCCGTCATCCACTTCTAACGCTAATGCTACTACCTAGCTAGCTAGAAGTACTCTCTCTCTGCAGTATCATCCCGGCAACGATTTGATGGACAGACAAGACATTCAATCAGCATTGCATACGGGATGGAAACACCCTAAAACGCTCGGTAATGACGTTTAGATAACGAACCGCCAGTCGTTGTAACGTCCCCAAATCTTCTTCTCCTGCTGCGTTGATTCCGTTTTTTCTGGTGCCGCAGTGCAGCAGCGGTTCCGCGTCCCGGGGTTGCTTAGCGACAGAAGTGCCCTTTTCCACGAAGGGAAATGATTCTGTATCCAGCAGGTGTGAAACCACGTGTTTAACCACGTGTTTAACCTTGTTATAATGGACGCATTACATTTACAAAACAATTAACATCCAACGATATTAAACTAAACAGGTTAATTAAGTTAGCCATTTATTTTTGCCATGTGATGAGTGTATAATACATTCTTCATTTCTTAGTAAGAAAAAGCCAACGGCCACTTTTGAGGTTTTGAAAATGTTTATTTCCAAAATAATTGTATTTACATAATTACAGTTTTTCAGGAGAGTGAGGACTAAAACTGCCACTGAAACACCAAGATGAGGAGCGGCTATTTCAGTTCTTACACGAATGCATTCAACAAAACTTCTTGATTTAATACATCTTGATATTGGATGGTTCAATTTTCCAAGTTCAAAACTTCACTTTGAATATTTAGGGCATTTTACAGGACACCTAATATATAGTTGGACCATTCCCGAATTTCAAACATTTTACAACCATATTAACACCGATTAAAAACCAAGTCAATCCTTACATTGGAACCAAATCTGAACCTTGATAGTAATTTATCCATAGAAAGACTAGAAAGAGGGTCTCCAAGTCAATGATAACATAATAGGTGGACTGGTAGACATTGAGTGTACCCATGCCTAGGTTTAAAATATTCCCATCTTCAACCTAGACCCATGCCAGGAAGGACAAGTAGGAAGTGTACCCTTCAATTGGGGCTGTGATGTCAGTTGAGTTGACATTACAAAATATATACATTCCATTGCATGAGCCACATCAGCAAGCCTCATTTGAATAAATGTTTTACATTACCATGGCAACCCAGCAGTTGATAGAACATCCCAAAATACCATGGAAATGATTGAGTCACAATCAGGCAGCCATTGCGAGTGTACCCATGAGTTCACCAGTCAAATTGCCAGGGTTAGAGCTTCCAAGCCCGTTCTATTCCCATGAATTTATCTTTCAATATCAAACCAACGACATTAACTCGGAACAAAACGGTGAATTTCAGAAACATAATATTATGGCTTTGTCCTGTCAACGTCAAACGATGCAATATTCTACCAAATATTTGCATAATCTCTTAGCGTACTTAATTTGATCTTAATGTACTTATTCACTGTTAATTAAATAAATCTATATCAAAAACATTTAAATATGCATCATTATTGGGCTAAAATGTAGTGTGACCGTACTGACAAGGCTGGTACAGGATCGGTATAGGTTGGTTTGGATAACCACTGACAAGACATCCAAACCAAGACAGTGTTCTAGAAACACTCATATCCAGATAATGTTCTAGAAACACTCATATCCAGATAATGTTCTAGAAACACTCATATCCAGATGTCTGACAGATAACCCCTTTCTTTATCCAGGTACTCAATACCTCATATACCAACCTCACTAATTGCTTCCAGGCAGATGAAATGTCAAACCAAAGCCACTGAATTGTGAACATGAATCACCTTCTGGATGTAGATCAAGTGGTTCCTAACTGCTGGACGTGACCGAGCTATACAGAACAGCTCATCAACAAACCACGTACACAGCCTCAACGGATGTGTGGGAAAACACAAAGTCAGACATCACAGGTCAATCTTCTCTGGTATGGTGAGCACTGTGCTTGAAGCTGGAGTGGTGCTGGACACTCCACCCAGACCCAGGCTGCTGTAACCAGCTGGTGTTTCCCTATACACGCACTCCAGCAGCTCCTCTGGGATAGTTACTGGGACGGCTTCAGCTGGGCCTAGGCCTGAAAACAAGCCTGGGGCTACAGTTGGCACTGGACCCGTAGCCTGGTTAGGCTGGGGGGCTTGAAGGGTGGTGCCCAGTGGGTTCCCTGGCTGGGCCTGAACCTGGGCCAGCCTCTCCAGCTCAGCGTGCTTCCTGCCTCTCCTCTTCCCCAGGACCTTGACGTAGTTGGCAGGTATGAGGCCTGTGGTCTGGCCGTCTACACTGGCCAGCAGCCACCCACGCACCCTGGGTTGATGCTCTGCACACAGGGGAGAGAGAGGATATAACATGGTCATTTAGCAGTATGTAACCCATTCTGAATGCCGTTCTGTTGACCTGCCTGCTACAGTGCTAGCTTCCTTCCTCCCAAGGCCTCCAGCACTCTTCCCCCCTGATCACATATAGTGTGGTAACCGCAGTACTTCATTTCTAAATCGGAAGGTGCCGGAACAAAAGTGAGTGCAAGAGAAGGAGGGGGCTCCGAGGTACCAGAGCGCATGAGACATTTTTTAAAATAAGTAACCAACAATGCAGCAGATAAAACATACTGGTATACGCACAGCAGAAAAACCCCAAAACCCATCGATTTAAGATGCCTTTGGTAAATAATTGATCTAGACCTACTGCAAAATTAAACAAACTCTAGTAATCGTCTCTAAGTGTGGACCCTACCTCCTTGTTATCTCGTCATTGTGGTTTTACCAGGGCTGCTGTCTACGTCAATTCTCCTCTCTCCCCCCTCCCCCATCTCGTTTCTCAAGTCTGCGTTACACACACACACACACACACACACACACACACACACACACACACACACACACACACACACACACACACACACACACACAGATATTTCCACCTGCGGTGACATCACAATGGTGACACTGTAGGAGGGATAACCCCAGAGAGAGAACCCAGAGAGAGAACCCAGAGAATAATGTTGACTGTTAATTTTCTATTGTTTATTTCACTTTTGTTTATTATCTATTTCACTTGCTAAGCCAAAGTAAACATGTTTCCAATGCCAATAAAGCCCCTTGAATTGGAAGAGAGAACACAGAGTGAGAGAGGCAGAAAGAGAGAAAGCGTGGGCTGATGTGAAACATGGTCACCGTACGTGTGTGTGGGGGTGTGACACTTTTGGGCTGTCAAAACCGTTAATGTATATATGTGTGTGTGGGGGGGGAGACCTATATCTCTGTGTGTGGATGAGTAGGTCTAAGAGTCTGTGGGTTGAATCTGTGACGTTTCTAACCACCCCATCTAAGCACTAGCTGTGTGTGAGGCTGGGGGAACCTCCCACGTGGCCCATGTCAGAGCCCAAACACTGCTACTACGGACCATAGAGGAGGTGTTAAGGGTAGACGTCTTGTAAGACACCCCCCCTATAAGAATGGTCCTGCCCCAGCCAAAGCAGGGGGCAGGATAATTAACGAGGAGTCAACTTGATTGCTCTTTGATCGCTCTTAATATCCTTTTTACATTGCAAACAGTGACAATTGTGTTTCATGTCATGAGAAGTACCTGGCAAGTAGGTTCCAGAATGTAGGCATCCAAAATGAGGTGCCGGATCCCGTTCCTGCAGTCAGGGATTGAAATGAAGGGCGTCCTGTCGTCTCAAGAACAATAAAAAGTATGTCTGGGACGGTTCTAAACAGACGCTGGGACAGTTGCCGGGGCGATAGGCCAGAAAAATATAAAATGCATTCAGTGGTTCCATAGTCAAATGTTTAAACACAAAGATGAGGCTGATGAAACATATCACATGTAGCTTCAAAGTTGATCTATGAATACATTTATATTACAAGCACAGGTACGTGTTCACTCGTCTCACCCATTTACATCAATGTTCCAGAACTCTATTACAGGAGAACACCGTTCTCAAACGCGCACCTCATGCCAGCAGTTTTTAATAAAGCGACAGAGATGGCTATTCAGCCTAATGGTAGAAACGTAGAAAGGAGGGAATATCTGAAGGTGCAACAATAGGATTGTGTCTTACTGCCTTTGGACAGTAGAAGAAGAAATGCTGGTTTCACCGGCATATCAGGAAATCTTAGATTTGTTTTCTATGATCAGATTTTTTCTGTAGGCTGTTAAAAAACAAGGGCTATGGAAAACATCCAGGTTTCAAACAATGATATGGTTCACTAGGCATCACATATATACATTATTTAGGTTATGGAAATAATAGAATATCATTCCAATGTTGGGCAAATAGGCCTATTAGAATGAACATTTAAAGGTGCTGCATGGTGTGCTGGTTCATTTCTGGATTATCAAATGAGGAGAGAAACTTAACACACAAGTCAGAGTTATACTTAAACTAAATCTTTATTAGTGAGAGCTTTGCAATAGCAATGGCTGGTCGACGAATCACCCTCAGATGATTCGTTGAGAGCCCCGAGACAAAAGTCAAGGTTTTTTTTATAGCTAAGATACACCCGTTTCAACCTACACGACGAACAACAGATATATAGAATGGGTCACAAGGTTAAGATCTGTATGAAAGATATCTATAATTCATAGCAGACAGCTGTGTCAACCGTTTTCAGTGTATAGAGACCAGTGTCTGGTCCTCCTACTCCAAACTGGAACCATCTCTCCCTGGTACAGTATAGAACAGAAACATTAACTCGTGCTCTGCAATGCTCTTTAGGTTTTATCACCCAAAAGACATTGTAAATCTCCCAGAGGCCCATCCTCAGTAGAACACACACAATATATAGAATCCTCTATTCTGTTGAATAAAACAACCATTTGATGCAATAAAAGTATTATAACATAATCTTGTAATTTTCCACCATAATGGTCAAACCGACATCTGCATTGGCCGTGCAGCATTCACGGTGAAATGACCTCTGCAGAAGTCAGAGCATTTATACTTCTTGCACTTCGCTAACTTGGCCGGGGACCTTAACGCAGGCAAACTTAAATCCATTCTACCTCATTTCTACCAGCATGTCAAATGTGCAACCAGACAAAAAAAAATGTACTCTAGGCCTTTACTCGCCCTCTATTTGGCAAATCTGACCATAATTATATCCTCCTGATTCCTAATTACAAGCAAAAACTAAAACAGGAAGTACCAGTGACTCGCTCAATATGGAAGTTGTCAGATGACGCGGATGCTACAGGACTGTTTTGTTAGCACAGACTGGAATATGTGCCGGGATTCATCCAATGGCATTGAGGAGTATACCACCTCAGTCACCGGCTTCATCAATAAGTGCAGATTACTAGGGCTGTACTAGTATTACTGTACTCAACGCATGCACAGACCAACTGGAAAGTGTTTCCACTGACATTTTCAACATCTCCCTAACCCAGTATATAATGCCAACATGTTGCAAGCAGACCAGTCCCTGTGCCTAAGGACGCCATGGTAACCTGCCTAAATGATCATCGCCCCATAACACTCACTTCGGTAGCCATGAAGTGCTTTGAAAGACTGGTCATGTCTCACATCAACACCATCATCAACCCTAGACCCGTTCCAATTCACATACCGCCCCAACAGATCATGCAATCTCTATTGCACTCCACACTGCCCTTGCCCACCTGGACAAAAGGAACACCTATGTGAGAATGCTGTTCAATGACTACAGCTCAGCGTTCAACACCATAGAGCCCACAAAACTCATCACTAAGCTAAGGACCCTGGGACTGAACACCTCCCTCTGCAACTGGATCCTGGACTTCCTGACGGGCCGCCCTGAGGTGGTAAAGTAGGCAACACCACATCTGCCACGCTGCTCCTCAACACCGGGACCCCTCAGGTGCACGTGCTTAGCCCCCTCCTGCACTCCCTGTTCACCCACGACTGCATGGCCAAGAACAACTCCAACACCATCAGGTTTGCTGACGACAACAGTGGTAGTGTGATCACCGACAATGATGTGAGAGCCTATAGGGAGGAGGTCAAAGTCCTGGTAGTGTAGTGCCAGTCTCCCTCAGGAGCTGATCATGGACAACGGGAAAAAGAGGGCCGAACACACCCCCATTCACATCGACGGGGCTGTAATGGAGCGGGTCAAGCACTTTAGTGTCCACACCACCAACAAACTAACATGGTCCAAACACACCAAGACAGTTGTGAAGAGGGCACAACAACACCTATTCCCCCTCAGGAGACTGAAAAGATTTGTCATGGGTCCTCAAAAAGTTCTACAGCTGCACCATGGAGAATATCCTGACTGGTTGCAACATTACTACACACAGATCATAAACGTAATGTTAGCTGGCGAACCAGCCATCTAACGTCAGCTAGCTAGCTAACAGTAAGCTTTAACTTGCAATGAAAACAACTTTGACAAAATTAGAAAGGTATAATATCTGAAAGTGTAGCTAGATGCTTATCCGTCTACATGGATGAACACTTCACGGCAGACTGCAACCCCTTTCATTAAATAACCCGTCCTGTGTCGTTTCCCTTGTCTAATTTAACAATTGTATTCGTATTTACAGATGGCATACAAGTTCGTTTGTGAATTGGACTTCCACTTAAGATGGCAATCAAACTGCATCTGGTTTCGACAGGGATTCCCCCGAGGGAAGTGGCAAGCGCGAGGTCTGAGGGGGGTAAAATGTCCATGTTTGGACTACAGCCCTCAATCTCACAGGCACAAACAAGACAAGTCCCATTACCACTGTATTTCCGACTACATTGAGTCGCTGACAGTTGATACCTGCAAAAATGAATATTCTTAAACCCTTACCTTTATAATAAAATGTTGATCTAATACAACCACCGACCGTTTCCTCGTATGGACTAGATGTAGTCGGAGGTACCCTCCACCCACTCTCGTCTCCGCTCAACTACGTTGATGTGAAGTTACGGACAAACATAGCTGATTCAACTCATCGAAGGCTTGATGACTAGCTAACAAGTTGAATGAGGTGTCTGGGGCTACAAAAAAAATGTAAAAATGTGAACTGTTGGGGGTACTGGAGGCCTGGAGTTGAGAAACACTGGGTTAGAGCATGGTGCTGGTTGTGGGTTGGATTCCCCCCTCTCCTCCTAGTTTCTTACCTTTAGGAGCCAGGTTGAGCATGTCTCCAGCATTCAGTGAGAGCTCCTCCTCCGACGCAGCTGTGAAGTCATACTCCGCCCTGGCAACCACATGGTCATCCTCCCCACTAGCCCAGTTGGTGACTGCATAGGGATTTAATCAATCAAAATGTAATTATATAGTCCCTGTAGGGAATATTAATGAAGTAAAAATGTAAAAGACATCCTTTTGGTAAGGTGCTGACTAACAAACAAAAAATGTATGTAGCACACTTCTCTTTCTTATGAGCATACACAGAGAGAGATTAGCAGTGTATGTTCAGATTAACCCTGACCCATCTGTTTGAGGTCACGAAACTGTGGTTAACAGACAGGCAGTCAGAGAGACAAAGGATATTCAGGAGAGCCCACACACAGACATTAATAAGGGGCCTCACCGCTCTCCTCGGGCCCCTGGGCGGAGCTCAGCAGCTTCCAGATGAGATAGGGCCCTCCTAGGACCACGGCCAGAAAAAGGAAGATGGGCCACGACTTGACCGCTCCGGCTCTGGGGTCTTCCATTGCAGCTCCAGCCCCTCTGGTCGCAAGAACAGCTCCTTCACTGTCTGCCCACAGGTCCTCCACCTCACCGTCCCGCCTCAGCCCCAGCATCCTCTGTATGCGGCGGTACAGGTAGCGCAGGGTGCGCACCAGGGCGAAGGCCGACAGAACCTTGGTAAAGTGCATCCGTAACCGTGTCAGGTGATTGGCTACATCCAGCACGGCTCGGAAGCTGTTGTAGACGGCCGAAAAGGTGGCGTCCATCATCATGCTGACCGAGGTGAAGGCCTGGACGATGCTCTCGATGGACTGGAAGGCGCCGCGACTGCTCTCCTCTGCCTGTTGGACAAACCGACTGGGCGCCACGTCTTCACCACCGGTTTGGCCGAAGCGGCTGTAGCCCAGGCTCCCACCGAGCCCCCCTCCCATGCCATAGCCACCACTGTAGGGGCTGTAGGGGCTGTATGCTCCGCTGTAGAGGCTGGAGCTACCATAGGGGTTGTATGAAGAGCCAGGGAAGGAGCCGTAGGAGGGACGGTAGGACTGGATGGACTGGACAGGGCGAGGGGGGACGGGGGGCACCATGCGGGTCAAGACGGGAGGACCGGCGGGACCAGAGAGGCCGGAGGTGGAGGGACCTGGTGGGGCAAAGTCAGTCGACCTGGTGGATGGGAAAGAGGGGCGTAACTTATAAAACAGTGTGAACATTCAATTCAATCACGTGTTCGTGTTGTCAAAATGTTAAAAATAAAACGCCTCAAAACTAGTTTCCTTTGGTTTCGTAGTTAAAGAGAAGTATGAGCAATCAAGGAGTGTTGCAATGGGTTACGTCTCTATTAGCTAACGTTAGCTAGTAACACAACAAAGGACATGCCAGTCACAGGTAACGACGTTAGCTAGCTACTAACGTTATAACTACATTGGAACCCAGTGGGCACTTGTGGTTGAGTTACTATCCAATAACAGTCCAATACTAAACTATTGCCAAATATAGAAATCTAGCTAGTTCTGGCCGTTAGGCAAACGCAAAACAACAAGCTCCGACCTAGTTAGGGCCTCGGCCTAGCCCTAAATTAGAAGATAACGCTAGCTAGCTAACTCATACATAGTTAGTCCATAGACAACAACTCGTCAAGTAAGCAATAACTTGCTAACCGATAGTTAACTGGTGCACTCATGGCTGCTCCTGGAATCCGCCTTTCCCACGGTTTAGGAGGAGGCTGCGATGCCATCGTACAAATTGTCTGAAGTTACACCGTTTTTAACCGTTTTCCCTTCACTTCCCCGTAGTAACTAGCAAATTGCTAGCTATCTAGCTCCATGGCTGGCTCCTGTGTGCCAGACCAAAATAATCAAGAAGACGATACAGAAAACGTTTTAAACAATACATAATTGGTTTAAAAGGATAAAGCCAGAGAGGATTTCTTTTATAACGCATTTTATATTGTATTTTCATTCTTGCTGGGCAAGTTTAACGTCTCTGAAGTCAGCAACTTTGTTGTATCTTTTCGGCGTTGATTGGTAGAGCCTAGAGGGCTTTGGCTCCATTGCATTATTCCGTCCCAAGTCGTCCTGAGGCGGATGGAAATAACACTAAAGTATCAAAGATGAGGTTGGACAGTTTTTTCAACTGAGAGAACTGGGAGCGAAAATACGCAACACCATTGGTGTATTTGACTGACAGAACCAATACTAATACAACATTTACCAAATGTATTGTCCATGTCAAATGATCTCAATCGTTACATTTAAAAAAAAATATAAAACGAGGTCTATTTTTTGAAACATAGATCATTGTATTATTTATGATATTCTGAATGTCAGACTGCTATTTTACTTTGCTGTTAACAATGCAAAAAAATCGAGACAATACTAATACTGTCCAGAGAAGTGTATTGTTTTCCTAGACATTTAAAAAATCAAACAGACAGAATTCACATCTAGAAATAAAATTTATTTCAATAAACAGGAATCAAATTACAGAGATAAAGATTAAGGGCTTGTTTAGATTGAACCAATTTCAAAGATTGTTTATTTCACTTTACCTTGTTTAAGAAAACAATAAATGGGGTAGTTAAAAAAAACAAGTATGATCAAGTTATACATACTGTACATTCACCTTTCCTGTCCTCCATTAGAAAACCAAACTGATAAATGTTAAAGTGCGTATGAATAGATCATTATGTGATTTAGTACTGAAATGCATCCCAAAAGGCTTGAGTAGGTTGACATGGGGAAAAAAAGAATTCTGCCGTTTCAATATCTGATTAACAAAACACACAATGGTTAAAGTCAAAGTTGAATCTCTGTCTTATGAAATCATTACATGGGTAAATGTCATTCATTGTTTTGAGATCAAGTTCTTTAGCTTTAGGTGATAAAGGAAAATTATCTAGTTCTTATTCTGACTTCTAGTGAAGTCTTGTAACATATTTCATTTTCAAAGGTGAAGGGAAACGCTCTGCAGTAAGATTTGTTCTTCAGATTAACATTTATAAAGATAGCTAATAACTCAGCCGTAAGAATGAACAGTAATGGTGAGCTGGGACATCCTTGGCGAATTCCTCTCTTCACGTCAAATCATTTAGATGTTCCATGTTGAAGAGATACTGAACTATTATTACCATCATATAACATTCCAATCACCTTTACACCATTTTCACCTAAACCTACATATTCCAGTGTTTGTAACATACATGGGTGTTCAATCATATCAAAAGCTTTATAAAAATAAATTAAATAAAAAATAAAACTATCATCATCAATTATATGTCTGTAATATAATAGGTCACATTGAGTATCACTTATTAATAATGTCATGCCCTCTTTCAGTCTGTTAATAATCACATAGGTAAACACCCCTTGTCATCTACATTAAGTCATCTACATTAAAGTCACAGGGCACAGATTGTCTTTATATATCATCTTTACCAGGTTTAGGTATAATAGTTGTAAACCCTTGCTTCATAGTTGGCATCAGACCATTATTTTGTTGGGGGACCCTCCCCCCTCCAAGCGGGCAAAACATTTTAGTGCCCCCCCCCCTTGACTGCAGAGAGAAGATTTTTAGTTTTAAAGCTAATTATTACAGCAATTTTATAAAACAATTATCCAGTTGTACTTATTTTGCAATAGGGCAGAGAAAGTATTTTGCAGTTTTAAAGCTAATTTCCTGCAATTTTAGTGGGGGCCCCTGAATATCAGGGCCCCTGGGCACGTGCTCTGTGTGCACGGTCCATAACTAGCTAGACTAACTAAACATTTTCTGTGATTATCAGTGACTGACAAAACAAGATAAAAACTGCTGATGCACAAACAGATTAAAAAAGTATTTTTAAGTATTGAGACATGGATTGTGTATGTGTGCCATATCGAGGGTGAATTGGCAAGACAAAATATTTAAGTGCCTTTGTATGGTCGTAGGTAGCAGGCACACCGGTTTGTGTCAAGAACTGCAACGCTGCCGGGGTTTTTCACGCTCAACAGTTTCCTGTGTGTATCAAGAATGGTCCACCACCCAAAGGACATCCAGCCAACTTGACACAACTGTGGGAAGCATTGGAGTCACCATGGGCCAGCAGCCTTGTGGAATGCTTTCAACACCAATGAATTGAGGCTGTTCTGAGGGCAAAAGGGGGGAGTGGTGTTTTTAATGTTTTGTACACTCAGTGTATATATTTTTTGGGGGGAGTGCCCTATGCGTCAACTTATGTCGCTTATGCCTGGAGCCTGCCCTGCGTAAAATCTTTCACTCCCAATAACCTTTCAGCTGCAGCTACTTTTATCTTCTGTGACATCTGTGCAGTAGGCTACAGTTAATTATCATAGAAATGAACGCCAAGAAACCAACCTTGCTAAAACACCAACTGTCCGGGTCACTCAGTCCTGGCCTACTTACTGATATCCTCTTATGACCCCTCACCCTTGGCCCATCACCCATGTCACGTTCTGCGCTGCTCGAACCCTGGCAACCTCAACCTGTTGTGACGACCCTCCCACTCTGTCTGCCGTATTCTCTCTCTTTGTTCTTGTTTCCTTATTAGGATGCCGGTGGGCGGAGTTGGGAGGGTCGTCAGCTACATGGTAAACACCTGGGCCCGGGTGTGTCCCAAGATAAATAGGGACACACCCGGGGGACCAGTACATAGAAGGAAAAAAAATAAGAAAAAATAAATAAAATATGAAATGTATGCATTCACTACTGTAAGTCGCTCTGGATAAGAGCGTCTGCTATATGACTAAAATGTAAATGTAAATAGACCTCTTCCACATTGATTGGAGAGACTCTCTCCATGCAGACACCTTGGTTGATTTCTGTTGTGGTAGTTTTGTGGCTTTTTGGTTATTTGCTTTGGCACCTTTCAACACCCTGCATTATTACATTCAGGCATGCAAAACACTCACTTACACTACTGATTACACACACCATTGTTCATTGTTCTTAGCTTACTTTATTTAATAAATATATATTTTGATATTCCTTGTCTCCACATTGTCTCCCTTTTGTTGCGAACTCTGAGCCGGTTCGTAACAAGTGGGGGCTCGTCCGGGATTTTGAACGAATTGTGTTTGGGAGAAAACGTGGAGTTAATGTTAAATTCTGTAGGTGCTTTGTTTGTATATTTTGTTAGTTTGAGTTTGGTGCTCAGTACTGGTTGCCTTTGTTTGTTTTGTTTGTGTACTGTGTTGGAGAAAGTACATTGGTTAGTTTCCAGGCCCCTGCCCAGCCTGGAAACGCTTGTTCTACTCGCTGTTGGGACATTGGTCTGAGGAGGTGAGTACAATCAGCTGTGTACCTCGAGATTTGGATAGGGTAGAGAAACTTACTACCCGGAGCTATAGTCTTTTTCCCCTGATAGGCTTAGCGACGTGTTTCATTTTGGAGTATGTTGGGCATGGTTAATGTTTGTTATTTTTGTGTGGTGTCTGTGGACTGAGCAGTTGTCTCGGTGGCACATCCGTGGCTTGGTGGAATCAGCCAGCGTGCTGGGGGGTTACTTCCTTGCCAGCGGGCTACAGTGCATAATTACCCACTGCAAATTTGCATGAAGACTAGGGTTGAGTTACTGTAGGTTTTGGGGAAGCTCCATATCTCATCTCTTTTCTGTGGTGCCCAGTGTGATTGTCATTTCTCTTGTTGTGGTCTGGTGTGCTCAGCAGAGGGGTTGAGCGAGAATTTTTTAGTATTTACTTCTGACTATGAACCGTTGAGAAGTGACTATGAACCGTTGGGAAGTGACTATGAACCGTTGGGAAGTGACTATGAACTGTTGGGAAGTGACTATGAACCGTTGGGAAGTGACTATGAACTGTTGGGAAGTGACTATGAACTGTTGGGAAGTGACTATGAACTGTTGGGAAGTGACTATGAACCGTTGGGAAGTGACTATGAACCGTTGGGAAGTGACTATGAACTGTTGGGAAGTGACTATGAACCGTTGAGAAGTGACTATGAACCGTTGGGAAGTGACTATGAACCGTTGGGAAGTGACTATGAACCGTTGGAAAGTGACTATGAATCGTTGGGAAGTGACTATGAATCGTTGAGAAGTGACTATGAACCGTTGGGAAGTGACTATGAACCGTTGGGAGATGTTCTTTTCGTTGGAGCTTGTAGTTGACGGTCTCTTGTGCGCCCTGTTCCTGAGTGTTTATGTGACTGACCATTGTTTGGTTTTGTCATGTTCTATCTTTCCTGTCTGTTCCCTCCTGGTCTTGTGTTCTTCTTTCCTCTTAAACGTTGCTTGCTGTGTGCAAAGGTTGCTGAGGTCTGGGGAGGAGGAGGTTGGCTGGGGCAAGTGGAAGTGTGAACACGTAACCCCATGTTAATTTGGGACGCAGAGGCTGGTACGAAGGACCCCGGTTTTATGGGGGGGGGGGGGGGGACGACCCTCCCACTCTGTCTGCCGTATTCGCTCTCTTTATTCTTGTTTCCTTGTTTCCTTGCAGGTGGGCGGAGTTGGGAGGGTCGTCAGCTACATGGTAAACACCTGGGCCCGGGTGTGTCCCAGGATAAAGAGACCTCTTCCACATTGATTGGAGAGACTCTCTCCATGCAGACACCTTGGTTGAGTTCTGTTGTGGTAGTTTTGTGGCTTTTTGGTTATTTGCTTTGGCACCTTTCAACACCCTGCATTATTACGTTCAGGCATGCAAAACACTCACTTACACTAATGATTACACACGCCATTGTTCTTAGTTTACTTTATTTAATAAATATATATTTTGATGTTCCTTGTCTCCACTTTGTCTCCCTTTTGTTGCGAATTCTGAGCCGGTTCGTAACACTGTCTAATGGCATAGGCAGCCAATACCTGTCTCACTCGCACAGGACATTTCTGATCCCCAGCAAAATGGTCTCCCCCCACAATTTCAACAAACTACTTTCTCCTCAGAAATTACACACTCCTTTGTCCCATGCCTTCTTGCACACTTCTCACATCTAGGAATCTCCCTCTTACATATTGCTGCAACATGAGTGGCCATAACCATTGGCACCTGAAACACAGTATGGGGTTCGGAACAAACGGTCTCATGGGATAACTAGCATCTCCTAGCATGACTTTATCAGGCAAACACTCAATCAAAATTCAAAAGGATAGACATGGTCTCCTCAGTCTCGTGCTCGCCACCGGGTCTGCTTCTCACCAAACGGTGTGTATCAGACACCAGGGATCCTCAACTTCAGTTGATCCATCTCCCTACTCAAAGCCATAGAGCGATTCTTTAATAAAGCACGGATATTGTATTTGTAATCCAGCTGAGCAAGCTTCACTTCTCTGACATTAACTTTGGCTGTAGCATTTTGGTGTCAATAACAGTTTTTTTAAATCGCTTCGGGGCGTTGTTCAGATGTAAAGTAGTATATTTTCAAAACTGTAAGTACAAAACTCTAAACTGAGAACACTAGTAATACCCCCTGTCTTATGTTCAGAACCTTTGATTGTGCATTCATTCGAGTTGAACACATCTTTCACCCCTACATAATCCTGGTTCAGTAGCTTATCCATTTTGAGCAGTTTGATTAAGTGATAGTTAAATGTATTGTTAACAAATGACAAGAAAATCATATAAAAAATAAAGATATTGCATTTTGAAAAGCAGATACTGAATATGTATTCAAATTTAAAGAGTGTTTTGGTGCAGTGAAGAAGTGATATTGTGAATTTGTTTTGAAATGTGAGCCATTGTGATCATCTGTTTAGATGTTTGCCCTTAGAGTTCTGAAAATGTACAATGTGAAAATTGCACAGAAGTGATTTATCTTTTTTCCTTTTTTGTTGTTGAGGATGTCAGATCCATCAAAGATGTGGCTCCATTGCATTATTCCATTTCAACCAGTAGAGGTCGCCCTGAGGCTGATGGAAATTATACTAAAGTATCAAAGGTGGGGTAATTTATTTTCAACTGGGAGACAAAATACACAACTTAAAAAAAATAACCACGGGTGTATTTTACTGACAGAATCAATACTACGATTACCCAATTCAAAACATTTGATCAACATTTAGCAGATGTATTGTTCATGTCAAATGATCTCCATCATCACGTTTCTATAAAACAAGGTTTATTTAAAAAAAAAAAAAAACAGATCATTGTATTATTGATGGTATTCTGAATGTCAGACTGCGATTTTACTTAGTTTTCTGTAAGCAAAATCAAGACAATACTGTCCAGAGAAGTGTTTTAGTAGTTGTGCAGAAGAGCCATGGTCGTGTGTACAGTCGTTCCCCTTTAACAGTGTAAAAGTAAAAGCAGAAGTGAGCCATGCAGTGTGTATATGGTGTATGTCTGCTTGACTATTGTGAGACTGACGCTGTAACCTCAAAGAAAGAAATACGGCTATTCTACAGCCTAGTGAGACGTATGTTGATGTGTCATGTGTGGTTTTAGCAGGTGCCGTGTAATGTCAAAATCAAATAACATTTTATTGGTCACGTACACATATTAGCAGATGTTATTGCAAGTGCAGCAGAATGTTTGTGTTCCTAGCTTCAACAGGGCAGTAATACCTAGCTAAATGCTTATCTTTTTATTTAACCTTTATTTAACTAGGCAAGTCAATTAAAAGAACAAATTCTTATTTACAATGACGGCCTACCAGAAGGCAAAAGGCCTCCTGCGGGGACGGGGGCTGGGATAAAAAAAATTAAAAAAAATATAGGACAAAATACACATCACGACAAGAGAGACACCACAACACTACATAAAGAGAGACCTAAGACAACAACATAGCAAGGTAGCAACACAACATGACAACAACATGGTAGCAACGCAACATTGCGGCAGCACAACATGGTAGCACCACAAAACATGGTACAAACATTATTGGGAACAGACAACAGCACAAAGGGCAAGAAGGTAGAGACAACAATACATCACGCGAAGCAGCCACAACTGTCAGTAAGAGTATCCATGATTGAGTCTTTGAATGAAGAGATTGCGATAAAACTGTCCAGTTTGAGTGTTTGTTGCAGCTCGTTCCAGTCGCTAGCTGCAGTGAACTGAAAAGAGGAGCGACCCAGGGATGTGTGTGCTTTGGGGACCTTTAACAGAATGTGACTGGGAGAACGGGTGTTGCATGTGGAGGATGAGGGCTGCAGTAGATATCTCAGATAGGGCGGGTGAGGCCTAAGAGGGTTTATAAATAAGCATCAACCAGTGGGTCTTGCGACAGGTATACAGAGATGACCAGTTTACAGAGGAGTATAGAGTGCAGTGATGTGTCCTATAAGGAGCATTGGTGGGAAATCTGATGGCCGAATAGTAAAGAACATCTAGCCGCTCGAGAGCACCCACCTGTGTATAAATTACGTCTCCGTAATCTAGCATGAGTAGGATGGTCATCTGAATCAGGGTTAGTTTGACAGCTGTGATGAAAGAGGAGCAATTACAATAGAGGAAACCAAGTCTAGATTTAACTTTAGCCTGCAGCTTTGATATGTGCTGAGAGAAGGACAGTGTACCGTCTAGCCAAACTCCCAAGTACTAGTATGAGGTGACTACCTCAACCTCTAAACCCTCAGAGGTAGTAAACACACCTGTGGGGGAACCAAACTACATGACCTTTGTTTTGGAGGTGTTCAGAACAAGGTTAAGGGCAGAGAAAGCTTGTTGGACACTAAGAAAGCATAGTTGTAGAGCGATTAACATAAAATTCGCAGTGGGGCCAGCTGAGACTGTATCATCTGCATATAAATGGATGAGAGAACTTCCTACTGCTTGAGCTATGTTATTGATGTAAATTGAGAAGAGCGTGGAGCCTAGGATCGAGAGTTGGGGTACTCCCCTGGTGACAGGCAGTGGCTGAGACAGCAGATGTTCTAACTTTATAAACTGCACTCTTGAGAGAGGTAGTTAGCAAACCAGGCCAAAGACCCCTCAGAGACACCAATACTCCTTAGCCGGCCCACAACAATGGAATGGTCTACCATATCAATATATTTGGTCAACTAAATACCTAACAAAATGCTTGTGTTTCTAGCTCCAACAGTGCAATAATACCTAACTAAATGCGTGTTTCTAGCTCCAACAGTGCAATAATACCTAACTAAATGCGTGTTTCTAGCTCCAACAGTGCAATAATACCTAACTAAATGCTTGTGTTTCTAGCTCCAACAGTGCAATAATACCTAACAATACAAAACAATACACAAAAATCCCCAAAATAAAAAGAAAGGAATTAAGAAATATCAGAAAGAGCAACGTCAGAGTCCAGAATTTAAATATATCTGTATGATGATGGTGTGTATAGACAGTATATGAATCGAAAATGTGTACAGCAGGAGTTGTTTTGGATGAGCCTTGACTAGAATACAGTATATACATATTAAGTGGGTAAAACAGTATGTAAACATTATTAAAGTGACCAGTGTTCAATAGCTATGTACACAGGGCAGCAGTCTCTAAAACCGGGTGGACACTACATAACTTAAAAAATCTAACATTACTGAGCGTCTCACTTTAAACTACCGTCTTTCCTGTAGTTTGTTGTGTTGTTGCCAACGTAGTGGTGCGCACACTAACCGATGTGACACAGATGGTGGGCAAATACTACAAGATTTTTCACTTGAATGTGATGATTCTTGATACAACGCTATCTCGCGAAAAACAATGTTGTGATTAGATTGTAACGTGCCTACGAGCTGTGGCTCACTGCAGACATTCACGCTTGCCATACACATGTCACGTCCTGACCAGTAAAAAGGCTTATTTGTCACTATAGTTGTTCAGGGCGTGGCAGTGGGGTGTTTGTTTTGTGTGTTTGGGTATTGTGGGTTTAGGTTCTAGTTTTCCTATTTCTATGTTTAATCTAGCTTTTCTATTTCTATGTGAGTTTTGGCAATGACCTCCAATTAGAGGCAGCTGGTTGTTGTTGTCTCTAATTGGAGGCCATATTTAGTTGTGTTTGTTTTCACTTGTGTTTGTGGGTGGTTGTTTCTAGTATAGTCTGTGCACCTTACTGGACTGTTTTTGTCGTTTGTTTATTTTGATTAAGTGATTTCTTTAATAAAATAAGAAGATGGGCACTTTACCCGCTGCGCCTTGGTCTGTCCTTTACGTCGCATGTGACAACAGTTGAAATATCAATTAATTTTGAATTGAAAAACATTGCTTGTAAAATTCAGAGCTGTAAGGGTTTGACACTTTAGCTTTGGTTAAAGCAAGGACAAACACATACCAGTAGTCCTGCTCTAGTCTATATATTCATACCAGTAGTAGTCATTAGTCCTGCTCTAGTCTATATATTCATACCAGTAGTAGTCATTAGTCCTGTTCTAGTCTATATATTCATACCAGTAGTAGTCATTAGTCCTGTTCTAGACTATATATTCATACCAGTAGTAGTCATTAGTCCTGGTCTAGTCTATATATTCATACCAGTAGTAGTCATTAGTCCTGTTCTAGTCTATATATTCATACCAGTAGTAGTCATTAGTCCTGCTCTAGTATATATATTCATACCAGTAGTCCTGTTCTAGTCTATATATTCATACCAGTAGTCCTGCTCTAGTCTATATATTCATACCAGTAGTAGTCATTAGTCCTGTACTAGTCTATATATTCCTACTAGTAGTAGTCATTAGTCCTGCTCTAGTCTATATATTCATACTAGTAGTCCTGCTCTAGTCTATATATTCATACCAGTAGTAGTCATTAGTCCTGCGCTAGTCTATATATTCATACCAGTAGTAGTCATTAGTCCTGTTCTAGTCTATATATTCATACCAGTAGTAGTCATTAGTCCTGCTCTAGTCTATATATTCATACCAGTAGTAGTCATTAGTCCTGTTCTAGTTTATATATTCATACCAGTAGTAGTCATTAGTCCTGTTCTAGTCTATATATTCATACCAGTAGTAGTCATTACTCCTGCTCTAGTCTATATATTCATACCAGTAGTAGTCATTAGTCCTGTTCTAGTCTATATATTCATACCAGTAGTAGTCATTAGTCCTGCTCTAGTCTATATATTCATACCAGTAGTAGTCATTAGTCCTGCTCTAGTCTATATATTCATACCAGTAGTAGTCATTAGTCCTGGTCTAGTCTATATATTCATACCAGTAGTAGTCATTAGTCCTGTTCTAGTCTATATATTCATACCAGTAGTCCTGTTCTAGTCTATATATTCATACCAGTAGTAGTCATTAGTCCTGCTCTAGTCTATATATTCATACCAGTAGTCCTGCTCTAGTCTATATATTCATACCAGTAGTAGTCATTAGTCTTGTTCTAGTCTATATATTCATACCAGTAGTAGTCATTAGTCCTGCTCTAGTCTATATATTCATACTAGTAGTAGTCATTAGTCCTGTTCTAGTCTATATATTCATACCAGTAGTCCTGTCCTAGTCTATATATTCATACCAGTAGTAGTCAGCAGTCCTGCTCTAGTCTATATATTCATACCAGTAGTAGTCATTAGTCCTGTTCTAGTCTATATATTCATACCAGTAGTAGTCATTAGTCCTGCTATAGTCTATATATTCATACCAGTAGTCCTGTTCTAGTCTATATATTCATACCAGTAGTAGTCATTAGTCCTGCTCTAGTCTATATATTCATACTAGTAGTAGTCATTAGTCCTGCTCTAGTCAATATATTCATACCAGTAGTAGTCATTAGTCCTGCTCTAGTCTATATATTCATACTAGTAGTAGTCATTAGTCCTGCTCTAGTCAATATATTCATACCAGTAGTAGTCATTAGTCCTGCTCTAGTCTATATATTCATACCACTAGTAGTCATTAGTCCTGTTCTAGACTATATATTCATACCAGTAATAGTCATTAGTCCTGTTCTAGTCTATATTTTCATACCAGTAGTAGTCATTAGTCCTGTTCTAGTCTATATATTCATACCAGTAGTAGTCATTAGTCCTGTTCTAGTCTATATATTCATACCAGTAGTAGTCATTAGTCCTGCTCTAGTCTATATATTCATACCAGTAGTAGTCATTAGTCCTGTTCTGGTCTATATATTCATACTAGTAGTAGTCAGTAGTCCTGCTCTAGTCTATATATTCATACCAGTAGTAGTCATTAGTCCTGTTCTAGTCTATATATTCATACCAGTAGTAGTCATTAGTCATGCTCTAGTCTATATATTCATACCAGTAGTAGTCATTAGTCCTGTTCTAGTCTATATATTCATACTAGTAGTCATTAGTCCTGCTCTAGTCTATATATTCATACCAGTAGTCCTGCTCTAGTCTATATATTCATACCAGTAGTAGTCATTAGTCCTGCTCTAGTCTATATATTCATACCAGTAGTAGTCATTAGTCCTGTTCTAGTCTATATATTCATACCAGTAGTCCTGCTCTAGTCTATATATTCATACCAGTAGTAGTCATTAGTCCTGCTCTAGTCTATATATTCATACCAGTAGTAGTCATTAGTCTTGTTCTAGTCTATATATTCATACCAGTAGTAGTCATTAGTCCTGTTCTAGTCTATATATTCATACCAGTAGTAGTCATTAGTCATGCTCTAGTCTATATATTCATACCAGTAGTAGTCATTAGTCCTGTTCTAGTCTATATATTCATACTAGTAGTCATTAGTCCTGCTCTAGTCTATATATTCATACCAGTAGTAGTCATTAGTCCTGTTCTAGTCTATATATTCATACTAGTAGTCCTGCTCTAGTCTATATATTCATACCAGTAGTCCTGCTCTAGTCTATATATTCATACCAGTAGTAGTCATTAGTCCTGCTCTAGTCTATATATTCATACCAGTAGTAGTCATTAGTCCTGCTCTAGTCTATATATTCATACTAGTAGTAGTCATTAGTTCTGCTCTAGTCTATATATTCATACCAGTAGTAGTCATTAGTCCTGCTGTAGTTTATATATTCATACCAGTAGTAGTCATTAGTCCTTTTCTAGTCTATATATTCATACCAGTAGTATTCATTAGTCCTGCTCTAGTGTATATATTCATACTAGTAGTAGTCATTAGTCCTGCTCTAGTCTATATATTCATACCAGTAGTAGTCATTAGTCCTGTTCTAGTCTATATATTCATACCAGTAGTAGTCATTAGTCCTGTTCTAGTCTATATATTCATACCAGTAGTAGTCATTAGTCCTGTTCTAGTCTATATATTCATACCAGTAGTAGTCATTAGTCCTGCTCTAGTCTATATATTCATACCAGTAGTCCTGCTCTAGTCTATATATTCATACCAGTAGTAGTCATTTGTCCTGTGCTAGTCTATATATTCATACCAGTAGTAGTCAATAGTCCTGCTCTAGTCTATATATTCATACCAGTAGTAGTCATTAGTCCTGTGCTAGTCTATGTATTAATACCAGTAGTAGTCATTAGTCCTGTTCTAGTCTATATATTCATACCAGTAGTAGTCATTAGTCCTGTTCTAGTCTATACATTCATACCAGTAGTAGTCATTAGTCCTGCTCTAGTCTATATATTCATACCAGTAGTAGTCATTAGTCCTGTTCTAGTCTATATATTCATACCAGTAGTAGTCATTAGTCCTGTTCTAGTCTATATATTCATACCAGTAGTAGTCATTAGTCCTTTTCTAGTCTATATATTCATACTAGTAGTAGTCATTAGTCCTGCTCTAGTCTATATATTCATACCAGTAGTAGTCATTAGTCCTGCTCTAGTCTATATATTCATACCAGTAGTAGTCATTAGTCCTGCTCTAGTCAATATATTCATACCAGTAGTAGTCATTAGTCCTGTTCTAGTCTATATATTCATACCAGTAGTAGTCATTAGTCCTGTTCTAGTCTATATATTCATACCAGTAGTAGTCATTAGTCCTGTTCTAGTCTATATATTCATACCAGTAGTAGTCATTAGTCCTGTTCTAGTCTATATATTCATACCAGTAGTCCTGCTCTAGACTATATATTCATACCAGTAGTAGTCATTAGTCCTGTTCTAGTCTATATATTCATACTAGTAGTAGTCATTAGTCCTGTTCTAGTCTATATATTCATACCAGTAGTAGTCATTAGTCCTGTTTTAGTCTATATATTCATACCAGTAGTAGTCATTAGTCCTGCTCTAGTCTATATATTCATACCAGTAGTAGTCATTAGTCCTGTTCTAGTCTATATATTCATACCAGTAGTCCTGTTCTAGTCTATATATTCATACTAGTAGTAGTCATTAGTCCTGTTCTAGTCTATATATTCATACTAGTAGTCCTGCTCTAGTCTATATATTCATACTAGTAGTAGTCATTAGTCCTGCTCTAGTCTATATATTCATACCAGTAGTAGTCATTAGTCCTGCTCTAGTCTATATATTCATACCAGTAGTAGTCATTAGTCCTGCTCTAGTTTATATATTCATACCAGTAGTAGTCATTAGTCCTACTCTAGTCTATATATTCATACTAGTAGTCCTGCTCTAGTTTATATATTCATACCAGTAGTAGTCATTAGTCCTACTCTAGTCTATATATTCATACCAGTAGTAGTCATTAGTCCTGCTCTAGTCTATATATTCATACTAGTAGTCCTGTTCTAGTCTATATATTCATACCAGTAGTAGTCATTAGTCCTGCTCTAGTTTATATATTCATACCAGTAGTAGTCATTAGTCCTACTCTAGTCTATATATTCATACTAGTAGTCCTGCTCTAGTCTATATATTCATACCAGTAGTAGTCATTAGTCCTACTCTAGTCTATATATTCATACTAGTAGTCCTGTTCTAGTCTATATATTCATACCAGTAGTAGTCTTTAGTCCTGCTCTAGTCTATATATTCATACCAGTAGTAGTCATTAGTCCTGCTCTAGTCTATATATTCATACCAGTAGTATTCATTAGTCCTGTTCTAGTCTATATATTCATACCAGTAGTAGTCATTATTCCTGCTCTAGTCTATATATTCATACCAGTAGTAGTCATTAGTCCTGCTCTAGTCTATATATTCATACCAGTAGTAGTCATTAGTCCTGTTCTAGTCTATATATTCATACCAGTAGTAGTCATTAGTCCTGCTCTAGTCTATATATTCATACCAGTAGTCCTGCTCTAGTCTATATATTCATACCAGTAGTAGTCATTAGTCCTGTTCTAGTCTATATATTCATACTAGTAGTAGTCATTAGTCCTGTTCTAGTCTATATATTCATACCAGTAGTATTCATTAGTCCTGTTCTAGTCTATATATTCATACCAGTAGTATTCATTAGTCCTGTTCTAGTCTATATATTCATACCAGTAGTCCTGTTCTAGTCTATATATTCATACCAGTAGTATTCATTAGTCCTGTTCTAGTCTATATATTCATACCAGTAGTCCTGTTCTAGTCTATATATTCATACCAGTAGTAGTCATTAGTCCTGCTCTAGTCTATATATTCATACCAGTAGTAGTCATTAGTCCTGTTCTAGTCTATATATTCATACCAGTAGTCCTGCTCTATATTCTGGTTGATGTGAAACAACATCATCACCTCACTGGCTTCTTCTCTGACGAGCTCTCATTGGCTGTTGCTGATTACTGTTCTCAAAACGTGTCGTTACACATCTCACACCTCAAGAGCATTCCAGATTTTGTGCCGATAAAATCAAACGTTTGAAAATATTGGGGACGTCCTAGACTGCTCAAAGACGAGATCAGTAGCCCTCAGTTTGTGTCTTTGACCGTCTCACATCATCAGTGACAGCCATGCGCCCCGAGTAGGCACCGACATGGGGGATTTTGTCTCCGATCTCAAAAACTTGTCTGGGACAGCTAAATCGTGGCCAAAGTCGTGTCGTGTACACCCGGCTTCAGGTGCAGGGTAGAGTACCGGGTGGTAGCCAGCTAATGACAGTTTCTAAGTTCAGGGCCGGGTACTGGGTGGAGGCCGGCTAGTGACAGTGACTAAGTTCAGGGCAGGGTACTGGGTGGAGGCCGGCTAGTGACAGTGACTAAGTTCAGGGTAGGGTACTGGGTGGAGGCCGGCTAGTGACAGTGACTGTGTGACCATCTCTGTCTCTGTGTGACCATCTCTGTCCCTGTGTGACCATCTCTGTCTCCGTGTGACCATCTCTGTCCCCGTGTGACCATCTCTGTCCCCGTGTGACCATCTCTGTCCCTGTGTGACCATCTCTGTCCCTGTGTGACCATCTCTGTCCCTGTGTGACCATCTCTGTCTCTGTGTGACCATCTCTGTCTCTGTGTGACCATCTCTGTCTCTGTTTGACCATCTCTGTCTCTGTGTGACCATCACTGTCTCTGTGTGACCATCTCTGTCTCTGTGTGACCATCTCTGTCCCTGTGTGACCATCTCTGTCCCTGTGTGACCATCTCTGTCCCTGTGTGACCATCTCTGTCCCTGTGTGACCATCTCTGTCCCTGTGTGACCATTGCTCAATGACAGTGAAGGCCTAGATTCAATATGGAGTGAGGAGGATCTGCGCTAACACGTCATTGAAATTTAAAGGAAATGTTCCCACGTTCCTGCATCCAAGAGATATTTCTTCTTTTTAAAGGTTGTATGGGACTCAGTTCCTATACAGTTCCTGCCCAGAGAAATGATTGTGTTCCTGTGATGTTGCGTCATGTTATTTGCCGGGCAGCACATCTGAGCGGCTTGAGGCTTCTATGGGTACTTTCCATCTCACTCCCTGAATGTGTGTGAGTTAGAGAGAGTGTGGTGTGTGTGTGTGTGTGTGTGTGTGTGTGTGTGTGTGTGTGTGTGTGTGTGTGTGTGTGTGTGTGTGTGTGTGTGTGTGTGTGTGTGTGTGTGTGTGTGTGTGTGTGTGTGTGTGTGTGTGTGTGTGTGTGTGTGAGAGAGCTATGTGTGTTTGTTTGTGTGTGTGTGAGCACGCGTATGTGTGTGACTCAAGGCGTGTTGTTGACATGAACCTGTATGCCTGCCCGTCAGAAGAGGAAGTGAAATGTTTGACTGCGTTGCAAATCACATAATGCCTTTCAATGGAACGTCACAGCAAGGACCAGGACTCTGACTAATTATTATTCTGATTGTCTGGGTGTGTTAATCAAACAGAATTTTCATTATGTTTTAATAGATTAAAAAATGTATTTTCGTTTTTTCATGTTTTCTAATACAATGCATTGTTATGATGTTATAACTAATGTACCGTTAAGTCATATCAGGTCAGACCGATAAACAATGGGGGGGAAACGTTTCTGGTAAACTACACACATTAAACTACATACTACAATTACTGTTCCCTTGCCACTGTCTCCAGTCCTGGCCTCGCAAGCATCTAGAAGATCATAACGGTTATAATCTGTGTCCCAAAATGGCACCCTATTCCTTATATAGTGCACTACTTTTGACCAGGGCCCTATGCTCCTATGATCCCTATGCTATAGGGCTTTGGTCAAAAGTAGTGCACTATACAGGGAATAGGGTTCCATTGGGAACACACACTGTACCTGGTGCCACATGAATGGGATTTCCCCCATGCTCTGAAATCTGAGATAAATGTTGTGTGAGCTATACTTAAAATGTACTGCAAGAAGACTGGAAAGGGCAGGAACACACACATTATAATAATCCCTTTCCATTTCAGATTAAGCATTTTGACCTCGTCATATTTTCCAGGCTGTGCTCATTGAAAATAAATGTTGATCTATATTATTGTTGATATTGGAATATTTTGGGCTTGTTTTCAAGCCATAAGTACTTAAAAAAAAAGATTTTCAGATTCCCTTTTCATGCAAATAAATCCGAATAATAACTTTTCTGGATAAAGTGCCATCCAGATGCACTGATTCGTGGAGGAAACAATTGTAAATCCACCTGATAATGTGACTGATTGTTTAGAGACTATTGTGTTGGAGAGATACTATAGTGTTATGGATACAGGTATCCTGTGTGTATTTTGTTTTTATTTAGTTTTCTCTCCTTCTGCCCTAGTCACAGGTGGCAGCAATCAGTCACCAATCAGTCATCAATCTGAAGACACACCTCCTCCTGTTTCCATTACCCAATCACATCCCCTTTCCCTTGGTTTAAAAACCCATTCAGTTATTCTCCCAATCTCTCTTTCTTTCTCTCTCTCCCTCTTTTGATAGAGCAATCTCTCTTTCTTTCTCTCTCTCCCTCTTTTGATAGAGCCATCTCTCTTTCTGTGTTTTGGTGCCTACATCTCACGTTGTCCTGTGAGTATGTGGTGTTGTGGTGTATGACTGTTTGTTTGTTGGTGGGAAAAGGGGATACCAAGTCGCCCATGGACCTACATTACCCGTAGGAAAACATTGTCTAACCCTGGTTAGAACTGGGCGGACCACCCACTGTATTTTATTGGTTAGTTAGCTAGCTGTGCTTGAAGCAGGTAGACTAGCTTAGGGTTTTTTGGATATTTATTATTTCTTTCCTTGGGTCCAGCTCAGCCCCTTTTTCCCACACCCCCATTACCGTGTGTTTAAAATAAACCTAAAGTGTTTGACGATAGGTTTAAGTTGTCTGTGGATTTCTTCTAGTTCTCAATGTTCCTTTTCACTGTTATGATTTGCATGAAATATGTTACGGGTCTCGTTTCCATCCCCCCTAGACTGCAGGGCCAAAGGGGTTCGTAACATCTAGCTTGAATCATACAAGTCTTTGCCCTGCTTCTGTTATAATGTTCAGTGAGGAGAGATGCTCGAGGTAACTTCCTGATCTGACGTGATTGGGATATGTTGGGGGGTGAGGAAGACAGGAAGAGGGAGGAGAGAAAGCAGAGGAGGAGGAGTGTTACTGGAAATAGGTGGAGGAGCAGGTCAGTCAGGTATATTACATCCCCTCTGGTTGTGTTCCAGGAAATGGGGAAGACACGCACACACGCACACACGCACACGCACACACACACACACACACGCACACACGCACACACGCGCACACGCGCACACACACACACACACACACACACACACACACACAGACACACACACACAGGCACACACACACACAGGCAAACACACACACACACACACAGGCAAACACACACACACACACAGGCAGACACACACACACACAGGCAGACACACACACACACAGGCAGACACACACACACACAGGCAGACACACACACACGCAGACACACGCAGGCAAACACACACACGCAGGCAAACACACACACGCAGGCAAACACACACACGCAGGCAAACACACACACACAGGCAAACACACACACAGGCAAACACACAAGAAAGCGCGCACACCTACATACATACACACACATACAAACAACGCACTTACCAACACACCTACACACACACCTATGAGTGGGCTGGCCTAATGACATAGTTACATAAACTGAAATATTTGCATCAGAACTGTGATGCTACGATTCATGCCTCATGTTTCCCTGTGTATACCCTGACCTTCTCTGTAAGGAGATCACAGAAGGAACGGACTAGATTCTTTCATGTTGTAGTACAACTTCCTGCTGCTGATGACATCATGTTGTACTGTGTGAGCCATATACAGTATGTCTCATCTATCCACCTCATTACAATACTTTTGATTAGTGATTACATAATGCTGGTAGTTAAATGGAAATAGACAGGTCTCACCTATCCACCTCATTACACTACTTTTGATTAGTGATTACATAATGCTGGTAGTCAAATGGAAATAGACAGGTCTCACCTATCCACGTCATTGAGTTGTTATTTGAATTGAATTAAGAGGGAAGACAAAACATCCAAACTGAATTCATGTTAAGTTGACTGCCTGATGTTCACACTGTAGTGTACAGTTGTAAACAACCTGGTTTCAAACCCAAATGTTATCCCACTGAGCTAAAGCCTGATCGTAGCTCTTGAAGCTGCCATGAGTCGTCAAGTCTCGGAGGCAGGGTTACATTACCGTGAGTTGTAGTGTACACATGAAGCAAAAGCAAAAGCCTTGGTGCAGGATGCTAGTTCAGTATCCTCTCTGTGAGGTTAGCTAGCTTTAGCCTGCCCTGTCACCACAGTGCGTAGTGGTGTGTTAAAGAGAGACAGGCAGGATGCTACGTTTTTCTACAGCATTTCATCTCAGGTGTTGATAAGAAAGAACACCACACACATCCAGAAAACATGTCCTGTATTCACAGGTAATGACGTCCCTGTGTTTCTGATATGGACCAGCAGAAAGTACCTTATCCATGCGTTAAACCATCCCTTATGTGAAAAGAATCTCAGGTGTGGTGTATGTCATTTAGCAGGAACTGTAATTCACGTTAGGAGAGGGGAGGGCTTTGCTGTCATGTATGCAACACAACCTCCAAAGAGTTCAAATGGAGACTTTTGCCATAACTTCAGGCAACAGAGATTATGAAGTGTGTTGCCCTTTTAATTATGGAATGTGTTGCCTTTTTAATTACAGAGTATTTTGCATCTGTTAGCTGTCAGTCAAAAAGGGAAATCGAAATGTACTTTTGGCATTAATACCGAGTGGTTAAGGTTAGGGTTTGGGATGGGGTTAAACTTAAGGTTAGGCATTAATTCCAAGTGTTTAAGGTTAGGATTAAGGTTTGCTAGATTGAACCTGCGATGCTCGGAGCCGTAGCTAGCAGTTTAAGCCCATCTTCAACAGATAACAGGTAACAGGCACTCTTGTTGCCCCTAATGGATGGTTGGAAATTGCCATGAAAAGACCATGCCAAAACTTCACTATTCCGGATATGGCTAAACAGTGTATAATCCACTGGTGTTTGGGCTGCAAATACATTCTGTAAGAACCATATTTTCTATGTAGGCTACTTACAATTCTGAACCCTAGGCTAGCTGTTGAAATATTTGCAAAAACACTAGCGCAAATGCTTTTTGAGGGCCAACGATAGCCTTTTTGAGAAGGAAAAGTATCATTTTGCATCAAAAGGAACCAGAGAGGAGAGTGTTAACAGGTATTGTGCTTTGCATAGATACAATCTGATTCAATCCTCTCTCTCGCTCTCTTTCTCTTCCCCTCCCCTCATGTTGTTTATTGACACAGTAGTGTCTCTGAAAAGCTGTGACACAGACCTGAGATAGGAGTGGAGACTCCCGTCAGACAGACAGCTCTTGATGAGAGCCACAGACTCAGGTAGCATCGCAGAATTTCTCAGCAACTCAATCTTCAAAGAGAAAGCGAAAAAGAGTGAAGGGTGAAGAGGAGTGCTGATCTAGGATCAGGTCCCCCCTGTTCATATCATCTTATTCATTATGATCTAAAGGACACAATTGATCCTAAATCAGTACACAACTTTAAGACTCTTTGTGAATATGGGTAAACGCATTATAATAGTAATGATTTAAAAGGCAAAACTGATCCCAAATCAGCTACTCTGAGCTTTGTGAATACAGGCCCTGACCTGACTCAACCTCTCCTCAGGGGAAGGGGTAGGCGAGGGAGGTGTATGTGACACAAGGGAAAGAACACAACTTTGTGTTGACATCATCACAATCGTGATGTGTTTGAATCATCACTCTAGGCCCTACAAATGAAACATTTTGTGACATTAGCCAGGTTTTCATACAATTGGCAACAGATTTTCTTTCAAATATTAAAAAATATGCATAAAGAAAATATGCGCATTTCCACCAAACGGACTTCTTGCAGATAAAAACCAGTGCGTGATGATGTAGTGCACATACAATGTACTTTTTCCCTTAAGTTTTCATGTACCGAATAACAATCTATTGTTCAATGTGTTTCCATCACATTTTGTTACAAAAAAACAGCTAAGTAAAATATCAAATGTGCTTCTGCCTACTCTGTCTGGGCTTGGTATGCGAGTTCTAGCCAGGGTAGACTCTGTGGGTAGGTTAGTCTACATGAAGACATTATGGATAAGAGCAAGAATGTTTTTTATTTGTCTAAACGGCAATCAAGCATTGATCATCATGCCACCAGTATAAGAACCTGAGCAATTATTGGAAAGGAGCAGCAAGCTCCTACTGTCTCCTTCCACCACCCTTTGAAGTTCATCATAACTTATTCCATATGTAGCCTAATTTAAACTGCATGGTTTCCAGAGTGGTAGTGGGACAATGTCATCACATGACTCCAAGTTTACTTCGATATGATGGTAATTATATCAATATTTGTAATACATTTGACCTATACAAAAAGATCCCACCATGTCAAACGAACAAATTATTTGTTGGTATTTATATAATTGTACTGAAAATTCATGTTTCCATCACAGCTGTCCTGATTGTTTTTTATAAGGTATGAATTTAGTCGCATAAAAACTGTGGCTGGAAACGTAGTTACAATTAGGGAACTGAGGCTAGCCTAGGGGATGACTTTGGCAACAGTATTTAATAGAAAGCATTATGGGAAAGCTTTATGTTGAGTCATTACATTTGATTATGGTACATCATTTTTTACATACATTTTTTTTTTAAACCTTTATTTAACGAGGCAAGTCAGTTAAGAACAAATTCTTATTTACAATGATGAGCTAGGAACAGTGGGTTAACTTCCTTGTTCAGGGGCAGAACAACAGATTATTACCTTGTCAGCTGGAGATTCGATTCAGCAACCGTTCGGTTACTGGTCCAACGCTCTAACTTCTAAGCTACCTGCTGGTTACTAGTCCAACGCTCTAACCACTAGGCTACCTGCTGGTTACTGGCCCAACGCTCTAACCACTAGGCTACCTGCTGGTTACTGGTCCAACGCTCTAACCACTAGGCTACCTGTTGGTTACTGGTCCAACGCTCTAACCACTAGGCTATCTGCTGGTTACTGGCCCAACGCTCTAACCACTAGGCTACCTGCTGGTTACTAGTCCAACGCTCTAACCACTAGGCTACCTGCTGGTTACTGGCCCAACTCTCAAACCACTAGGCTACCTGCTGGTTACTAGTCCAACGCTCTAACCACTAGGCTACCTGCTGGTTACTAGTCCAACGCTCTAACCACTAGGCTACCTGCTGGTTACTGGCCCAACTCTCTAACCACTAGGCTACCTGCTGGTTACTAGTCCAACGCTCTAACCACTAGGCTACCTGCTGGTTACTGCCCCAACGCTCTAACCACTAGGCTACCTGCTGGTTACTGGTCCAACGCTCTAACCACTAGGCTACCTGCTGGTTACTGGCCCAACGCTCTAACCACTAGGCTACCTGCTGGTTACTGGCCCAACGTTCTAACCACTAGGCTACCTGCTGGTTACTGGTCCAACGCTCTAACCACTAGGCTACCTGCCGGTTACTGGCCCAACGCTCTAACCACTAGGCTACCTGCCGGTTACTGGCCCAACGCTCTAACCACTAGGCTACCTGCCGGTTACTGGCCCAACGCTCTAACCACTAGGCTACCTGCCGTACTGGCCCAACGCTCTAACCACTAGGCTACCTGCCGGTTACTGGCCCAACGCTCTAACCACTAGGCTACCTGCCGGTTACTGGCCCAACGCTCTAACCACTAGGCTACCTGCCGGTTACTGGCCCAACGCTCTAACCACTAGGCTACCTGCCGGTTACTGGCCCAACGCTCTAACCACTAGGCTACCTGCCGGTTACTGGCCCAACGCTCTAACCACTAGGCTACCTGCCACCGGTCGATGAACCTTCCAGTAACATTAGTTAGGCAATAATGGATTGAATGTTAAGATATTTCATCTGTTCATTAGTGGGAAATAGCCTCTTATCACATAGACAGAGGTTCTGACTTATGATCGATTACACTATTTCAGCCTGACAACAACAACTGTAAAATTATATATTAAATTAATGTCCTGTGTCTTCAAAACGTCACGTACAGTCACATCTAATAAAAACAAAACACTAAAAACTTTCAGAACTGTTTTGTAATTGTTCTTCAATATTAGCTACCAGAATAGAGGAACCTATATGCCAAAGTCTTGAATCAACCCACAACCACAATGTGGAAGCCAGACAGCTACATCATGAACAAGTTTGTGTTGTAAATTGCACCCTATTCCATATCAGTGGTGCAAAGTTCTTAAGTAAAAATACTTTAAAGTACTACTTAAGTCATTTTTTTGGGGTATCTGTACTTTATTATTTATATTTTTGACAACTTTTACTTTTACTTCACTACATTCCTAAAGAAAATGATGTACATTTTATTCCATACATATTCCCTGACACCCAAAAGTACTTGTTGTGTTTGAAATGCTCTGCAGGACGGAAATTGCCAAATTCACACACATATCAAGAGAACATCCCTGGTCATTACTGCCGCTGATCACCGAGGTAAAGCTAGTTTCAAATTGGATATTCGCCTGTCGTTTTCCTTATGTTCACCAACAGCAGTTAGGGACCGTCAATATAGTGACAAACACATTTTTCAAATTTCAATAGCTCTTTCACCATTATTCCTAAAACTTTAAAAACTGGGTCTAGCTAACCCGATGGCATAGACACAAACTGCACTCTATTTTGTCGATTTACATCTAGCATAATTTGAAATTATTTATTACAATTTTTGAATTTCAATAGCTCTTTCGTCATATGATCTACTGACTTCAAACAAGGTTCAGAATGTCCACTCAGTGGGCCTACACATTGCACACACTTTAGTTTGTCCATTTTCATTTCACACGTTTTTACATGAATTTTTCAATCTTTTATATTTCAATAGCTACTTGGTCATGTGACCTACTGACTTCAAACAAGGTTCATAATGTCCACTGACTACCCTTCTATATTGCACATGCTTTAGTTTGTCCATTTTCATCTCTCATGATTTTACATGAATTCTTCAAACATTTGAATTTTACATGTATTTTTATTTTATTTTAAATTTCAATAGCTCCTTGGTCATGTGACCTACTGACTTCAAACAAGGTTCAGAATGTCCACTGACTACCCTTATATAGTCAGTGGACTATAGTTATTCCATTGTACTGGAATACTCTAATACATATTAGCATTTTACATACATTCATAAGTGTAATAATTTGTTATGACATAGTGTCACGTCCTGACCATAGAAAGCTGTTATTTTCTATGGTAGAGTAGGTCAGGGCGTGACGGGGGGTGTTCTAGTTTAGTTTTTCTATGTTGTCAGGTTCTAGTTTAGTATTTCTATGTTGGGTTTTGTTTGGGATGATCTCCAATTAGAGGCAGCTGGTCCTCGTTGTCTCTAATTGGAGATCATGCTTAAGTAGGGTTTTTTTCCACCTGAGTTTGTGGGAGATTGTTTTTGAGTACGTGTATGTTAACTCTGCATCACGGTTTGTTGTTTTTGTTATTCAGTTTATTTATATGTATTGCATAGTTTCACAGTGTAAATAAAATGTGGAACGACACACACGCTGCACTTTGGTCCGCTCCTCCTTTCGACAACCATGACACATACTGTGAAAAACTCTCTTGGCTGCTGGCTCTGTCACTCCAGACATGTGCAGAGCAGACTGAAAGGGGAAGGGTAGCTCTTGACTTGAACCACAGGGGTTCTCTGTAAAGAGAGAGTAATCCAAAAGGCACAGACACACCCCTTGACTTTCAATTGGCACCCTTGACCTGTATTTATTCTCTCCTGATTGGTCTACGTGGTGCTTAGTCAATGGGAACTCTGTTGCCGGCTCCATCATAACGTTTTTACACAGTCTGGCAGTCTGACTAAAGTGCCAGAGATATGAGGAGAGGCTAGAGGTTGACCAATTAATTGGCATGGCCTATCAACTCCCGAGATTAGGCTGGCAATACTAAAGTGCCTATACAAACATCCAATAGTCAAAGGTATATGAAATACAAATGGTATTGAGAGAAATAGTCAACGCGTTATAATTCCTATAATAACTACAACCTAAAACTTAACTGGGAATATTGAAGAACTGGGAATATTGAACCACCAGCTTTCATATGTTCTCATGTTCTGAGCAAGGAGCTTAAACGTTAGCTTTTTTACATGGCACATATTGCACTTTTACTTTCTTCTCCAACACTGTGTTTTTGCATTATTTAAACCAAATTGAACATGTTTCATTATTTATTTGAGACTAAATAGATTTTATTTATGTATTATATTAAGTTAAAATAAAAGTGTTCATTGTTCATTCAGTATTGTTGTACTTGTCATTATTACAAATATATATATATAAAAATCAGCCGATTAATCGGCATCGGCTTTTTTTGGCCCTCCAATAATCGGTATCGGCGGTGAAAAGTCATAATCGGTTGACCTCTAGGAGACACATCCTCCTTTGTATTTATGGGAACAAATATTTCCTAACACTTTGGATCCTATTCTTGGACAGTTAGAAGACACAATGCGTCAATACTTTGCCCTTTTCCTTTATGATTGATATTAATGATGAAAGGAGATATTATCTCTCTCTCTCCTATTGTTGTAGCTGAATAATGGCAAAATACAAAAACTGGGAAAATAAGTTCTTAGAACTACCAATTATTATGGATAAATACTAAAGAAAAGGGTAAACACAACACTGGACTGAACCCCCTAATTGTCAAACTAATATTAATGTACAACAATATAGAAGATTCATGACTAGAGGTTATGCGATATGGGTGTGTAATTAGAGGTTATGCGATATCCACTGCACGCTTCTTAGGTGTGTAATTGACATGACCAAGGAGCAATTGAAATGTAAAACTATGAAAAATGTACGTTACACTGCATGATTTTACAGCACACAAACAAGAGTGTGCAATATATAAGGCTAGTCTGTGGACATTCTGAAGTTTGTTTGAGTCCAGTAGGTCACATGACCAAGGAGCTATTGACATTTTTAAGTTTGAGAAATATGTGTAAAAATGTGTGAGATGAAAATGAATAAACCAAAGGGTGTGCAATATAAAAGGGTAGTCAGTGGACATTCTGAACCTTGTTTGAGTCAAGTAGGTCACATGACCAAGGAGCTATTGAAATTCAATTGTAAAAAAACATTTGTACTTTGCTTACGCTCCCTAACTAATTCAACTAGGAATACAAAATGCTGCTCACATTTCCACATGTTTAATAGCTTTGGAAAGTGAATAAATGTCCAAATCGTGAAAATAAGACTTGTGCAATGTTGTGCACAATTTCTCCAACATTATAACACTTATTTGGTGTCTGTGGCTCAAGTGGTTTGAAAGCTATTGAGGTTTGAAAGCGCGAATATCTGTTGAATATCCAACTTCAACTGTCTTTACCTCGGTCCCCTGATCTGACTCACTAAACACAAATGCTTTGTTTATAAATTACGTCTGAGTGTTGGAGTGTGTTCCTGCCTATCCGTAAATTAACAAAATAAACAAGGAAATGGTGCCGTCTGGTTTGCTTTATATGAGGAATTTAAAATGATTTCTACGTTTACTTTTGACACTTAAGAACATTTTAGCAATTACATATACTTTTGATACTTAAGTATATTTAAAAGCAAATACATTTAGACTTTTACTCAAGTAGTATTTTACCGGGTGACTTTCACTTTCACTCAAGTCATTTTCTACTAAGGTATCTTTATTTTTACTCAAGTATGATAATTGGGTACTTTTCCCACCACTATGCACTACTTTTGACCAGAGCCCAACTAGGCTTCAACTCTATAAGCCCTGGTTAAAAGTAGTGCACTACATAGGGAATAGGGTACCATTTGGAATGCATTAAAAGAAAAGAAAAAAAGTGTTTTAAAAAGCATGACTGGAAATTTGGACAGTGGGGTGGTTAAAAACACTGTATCCATTTACCAAAACATCCAGCATTGCATCACCACGGATGACTATTGCCCCATCCAAAGACAGGAATGGTGAACACTGGTTTACTGTAAATCATGCAATAGGCAACTTTAAGGCAACAACAAAAAAAGTGAGCATGAATATAACCACAGTAAAGCTACGGGATTGGCTGTCCGGCCTCCAGAAAGGACCTGTGTCTAACAAGGACAGACTCACGAGGACAACATCTTGCTATTGGTAAAAGATATTGTGAACATTGTTACATTAGAGCCGCCCTGTAATGATCTTTCATATTTCACATGTTAGATCAAAGGAGAAGTTGCACTTTAAATTATTAGGCTCAAATGTCATTAAAAAGTTACAAGAATATGTCGCCTGACAGAGAATATGAAATACTGATTATTTCGTCCACTGGAAATGAGTACTAAGTATGTTGTTTCCCATTCGATACAATCAATTGCAAACTTGTCTGGAATAAAATAAAGATTTTTATTAAGAATTAATTGCATAAAACATTTAGGAAAAACCACAGAAACATCATCAGCTTACAAAATGTTGTTCATGAAAATAATAAAACTTTTTAAGACAAAAAGCCATCAACATTTATAAACCATACATACAGTATTTATAAACCATACATACAGTATTTATAAACCATACATACAGTATTTATAAACCATACATACAGTATTTGGGTAAAATATGACATGAAAAGTAACTGATGCATTTGATGTGGAACCACGGTCAGCATCCCAAAGTGCACCTTATCCCCTATACCGTGCACTAGTTTTGATCAGAGCCATAATATAGTGCACAAGGGAATAGGGTGCCATTTGGGATTTTCCATAGTGTTGATCACATCACAATGCTCTGAGAACTCTGGGATAGATAGCCCACGTGATTATTAATATGACATAGCCATTACCAGGGAATACCACAGTGCTACCTACCACTGGTCCTGTTGAAATACTTTAGAAATGCATCCTTCCTTCCTACCTCACCTGAAGTCATCATGGATCTCAATTGGTTGGATTGGTGGAAGTAATAAGGTGATCACTTTGCTTTCAGCTATACTATCACTTGTAGCTCAGTGAGTGATAGGATAGGTCAAGGAAACAAGGACGCATCTCTGAAGTATTCCAACAGTGACTGACTGGACACTCCCAGAATCTTCCTCTGAGGGAATCTGAGTACCTCGCCACTCTTCAGAGCTATAGCATTTGTAGAGATTTAACATGCTAAACTCTCAACTGGCTTTATTGTAGATGTACAGGACATACAACACTTTACCCAAAGTGGACTTGTCCTAATACCTCTATAATGCTGTTATAACAGCTGACGTAACAGGTCATGACAGTTTTTTATGATCAACTTTTATAAATGTTTTTATATTTTTTGTATTTTTACCCCTTTTTCTCCCCAATTTCATGGTTTCCAATTGGTAGTTACAGTCTTGTCCCATCGCTGCAACTCCCGTACGGACTCGGGAGAGGTGAAGGTCGAGAGCCATGCATCCTCCTAAACACAACCCAGCCAAGCCACACTGCTTTTTGACACAATGTCCGCTTAACCCAGAAGCCAACCGCACCAATGTGTCGGAGAAAACACAGCGTCACCTGGCGACCGTGTCAGCGTGCACAGCGCCCGGCCCGCCACAGGAGTCGCTAGAGCACGATCGGACAAGAACATCCCGGGCCGGCCAAACCCTCCCCTAACCTGGACGACACTGGGCCAATTGTGTGCAGCCCCATGGGTCTCCCGGTCGCGGCCGGCTGCGACAGAGCCTGGACTCAAACCAGGATCTCTAGTGGCACAGCTAGAACAGTGTCAGACCACCGGGCCACTCTGGAGGCTCTATGATCAACATTACACTGCAACATAACACTGTCATGGAACATGGAACAGTAGACAGTTGAAACCGGACATTAGAACCACAAGGTTCTATCTGATAAAAGTTCATTCTGAGATAATTGGCTTCAAAGTTCCGAACCCTCATTGGTTTGAATGGTGTGAACAATTTTAAACGTGTGTTCTTTTTAACTTACAACATGATTTGGGGTCATTTCATGGGAGGTGTAACCACATTCTTACAGCTGTATGCGTTAGTAAGGCCATTATAACAGCCCACTTCAAGTAAAGTGTTGACAAAAACATACTATCACCTGTTTATCCTCAAAAGCATATTCATCATGTTAAAACCACAAAGCATTGATTACTTCTGTTGGCAGAGAACTCAACCCATCTAACTCTGAGACTGATTGAGTGATAAAAAAAAGTACATTCATATCATATTCATATAGCCAGTTGAGTTACCTTTGCCCTGAAAATATCTCTATATCTGTTCACAAGTTCTGACCACATTCTTGCACAGACAAAATGACTAAGCGCTTGCTCACTGAGACTGCCTGAAGCATTTTTCACAGGCTGAGAATGTGCCGAGTCACTGCGGTGGAGTGGAAAAGGCCCAGGCAGCCAAGGAGTCAAAATGGACACCTTCTTGCCCCATTCCATTGGCTGGGGTGAAGGGGTTCTGTAAGTTCTTGAGGGCCTGGATGTTGTTGGAGTTGCTATTGGTGCTTTCATGCCTTGCTGTCTCCATGGCGATGCCGTTGCTGTTACTCATAGGCCGGGGAAGGAGGTTGGCGTACGACTGCTGTTGCTGGCCGTCCGAGGCGGAGAAGGAACAAGAGGCGATCATCTGGCCCTCTTGTCCCCCAGTTAGGGGCTCCTGCTTCAGTTGGAAGGTGGTCTGAGGGCCCCCTCCTCCCACCAGGCCCTGGATGATCTCATCACTCTCCACGCTATCCAGGAGGAAGCCGAACCCCGCTTCGCCACCGCTGTTCCAGGGTGCCTGGAGGCCCAGGGTCTGGGTCTGACTCCCCTGGATCTGCCCTTCCTGGCTCCCCATGCCCTGGGAGAAGGATGACACTTTCCTCTGGTGGAGCTGCTGGTGTATATGCTGGTTGTGGAAGTGCTGCTGCTGGTGGAGGTGCTGCTGATGAGGGTGCTGGTGGTGCTGGAGATCAGGCCCACCGGGCTGGGCTTGGCTGGCCGAAGGACCCTGGAGATTGGACTCCAGACCCAGACATTGCAGGTCCCCCATGGTGAGTTGGGGCAGGATGTTACCACTACCGCTGCTCTCCCCTCCATGAAGGTACCCAGAGGTAACACGGTGGTTCCCCTGCTGTTGCTGCATACAGTTACCCTGGCTACTACCGGTGCTCGAGGGGTTAATTCTGATGGTCTCCAGGGACAAAGTCGGGTTGGGTTGGGGCCACATCTGGTTGATGGATGTCATCATTGTGCGCTGCTGAGGGCTATGTTGTTGGTAATGTTGGTTGGCGTGGTTGTACATGGTGGGAGGGGTTTGGCGCATCATAGCGGGAGAGGGCTGTTTCATGTATATGTTGTTGATGTCTGGCAAAGAGGAGGTTTGGAGATTAGTGTTGTTGTGTATATAGAAATACATCTCTACAACAATGCTTAAAAACAGCCTGGTCTCAGAGCAAAACAATACATCTCGGCAACAAGGCTTAAATAAAGCCTGGTCTCAGAGCAAAACAATACATCTCGGCAACAAGGCTTAAATACACCCTGGTCTCAGAGCAAAACAATACACCTCTACAACAACGCTTAAATACAGCCTGGTCTCAGGGCAAAACAATAAATCTCTACAACAAGGCTTAAATACAGCCTGGTCTCAGAGCAAAACGATACATCTCTACAACAAGGCTAAAATACAGCCTGGTCTCAGAGCAAAAACGTCAAATATTTTCCTAAAATCCAAGCCACTATTTAGTATGATACAGTGAGGGAAAAAAGTATTTGATCCCCTGCTGATTTTGTACGTTTGCCCACTGACAAAGAAATTATCAGTCTATAATTTTAATGGTAGGTTTATTTGAACAGTGAGAGACAGAATAAAAACAAAAAAATCCAGAAAAACGCATGTCAAAAATGTTATAAAATTATTTGCATTTTAATGAGGGAAATAAGTAATTGACCCCCTCTCAATCAGAAAGATTTTTGGCTCCCAGGTGTCTTTTATACAGGTAACGAGCTGAGATGAGGAGCACACTCTTAAAGGGAGTGCTCCTAATCTCAGCTTGTTACCTGTATAAAAGACACCTGTCCACAGAAACAATCAATCAATCAGATTCCAAACTCTCCACCATGGCCAAGACCAAAGAGCTCTCCAAGGATGTCAGGGACAAGATTGTAGACCTACACAAGGCTGGAATGGGGTACAAGATCATCGCCAAGCAGCTTGGTGAGAAGGTGACAACAGTTGGTGCGATTATTCGGAGGAATGCTGCCTATGACCCCAAGAACACCATCCCCACCATCAAACAGGGAGGTGGAAACATTATGCTTGGGGGTGTTTTTCTGCTAAGGGGACAGGACAACTTCACCGCATCAAAGAGACGATGGACGGGGCCATGTACCGACAAATCTTGGGTGAGAACCTCTTCCCTCAGCCAGGGTATTGAAAATGGGTCGTGGATGGGTATTCCAGCATGACAATGACCCAAAACACACGGCCAAGGCAACAAAGGAGGGGCTCAAGAAGAAGCACATTAAGGTCCTGGAGTTGCCTAGCCAGTCTCCAGACCTTAATCCCATAGATAATCTGTGGAGGGAGCTGAAGGTTCGAGTTGCCAAACGTCAGCCTCGAAACCTTAATGACTTGGAGAAGATCTGCAAAGAGGAGTGGGACAAAATCCCTCCTGAGATGTGTGCAAACCTGGTGGCCAACTACAAGAAATATCTGACCTGTGTGATTGCCAACAAGGGTTTTGCCACCAAGTACTAAGTCATGTTTTGCAGAGGGGTCAAATACTTATTTCCCTCATTAAAATGCAAATAATTTTATAACATTTTTGACATGCATTTATCTGGATTTTGTTGTTATTCTGTCTCTCTCTGTTCAAATAAACCTACCATTAAAATTATAGACTGATCATTTCTTTGTCAGTGGGCAAACGTACAAAATCATCAGGGGATCAAATACTTTTTTCCCCCACTGTATGTATAACGTGAACGTGGAGCTAGCAACTCAAATGTTGTGCGTTCGAATCTCATCACGGACAACTTTAGTGTTTTAGCTAATTATCAATTTTGCAACTACTTACTACTTTTTAGCTACTTTGCAACTACTTAACATGTTAGCTAACCCTTCCGCTAACCCTAACCTTTACCATTTAACCTAACTCCTAACCCTAACCTTAACCCTAACCTAACGTAATATATCATACTAAACTAGTGATACATAATATGTCATAATAAACTATTTGAATGTAATATATCATACTAAAGCAGTTGAATGTAATATATCACACTAAACTAGTCGAACCTCATACTTAAAAAAATATATATTATTTAACCTTTATTTAACTAGGCAAGTCAGTTAAGAACAAATTCTTATTTACAATGATTGCCTACCCCGGCCAAACCCTCCCCTTACCCGGATGATGCTGGGCCAATTGTGAGCCACCCTATGGGACTCCCGATCACGGGCCGGTTGTGATACAGCCCGGGATCGAACCAGGGTCTGTAGTGATGCCTCAAGCACAACGATGCAGTGCCTTAGACCACTGCACCACTCGGGAGCCCAAAAACACTAAACTAGTCGAATGTACATTTACATTTACGTCATTTAGCAGACGCTCTTATCCAGAGCGACTTACAAATTGGTGCATTCACCTTATATGTAATACATCATACTAAACGGGTCAAATGCGATCAAGGTGTAGGAAACTATACGTCCTGCAATTCGTCTTATATTGTACGACCGCTATTACATTGGTAGGCCAATGTTATGTAACCTAATGTAAAGTAACATATCATGCTAAATAGAGTGGCATGGATTTCGTAAAATATAATATGTTTTGCTCTGAGACCAGGTTGTTAAGTAAAGTTTATTTCAGTGGGAGATTTTATGTGTGTGTGTGAGTGTGTGCGTTCCACAGACAGCCACAGACAGACAAACACAGATAAAGAGGGGTAGCAGGTGGTTTAAGATAAGAGGATCAGTGTCTGGGTCTAGGTCGGGATTGGTTACGTGGTTTGTGTGTGTGTTTTCTCTTACCTTTTCTCATGGCCTGGGCCATGGGACTGTGTGGTACTGCCTTCGGTCTGTTCATCGGATTCATTCCACCTAAAGGTAGGAACCCGGGTAAGGTTTTCATCAGGTGCTCTCTTCTCCTCTTCTTCTCCTGGCAACCATAGGGATCTGTGGACAACACACAGATACTTTGTTAAAGTGTCAGCCAGTGGAAACCAACATTCATATGGTATGTTCCTGATTAATAGAGCAGTCAACATGAATGAGTAAACTATTATTACAACAGGGAAAGAATGAATATAAAAATGATATGGCTTCCTCACCCTTGTCGTCGGGTAGATATCTGAACTCCATGGGCTCGCTGACTTCCTGGTCGGTGGGACGGCGTAACTGCATGTGCACAGTGACTGGGCCGGTGATGGACGTGTCGTAGTAGGGCGGGCTCTTAAAGACGATGGCCACCTGGCGGTGAACGTCAGCCTGGGAGAAGGAGCCCTTAGCCTCCCAGCCAGGAGTGAAGAAACGCACCTCAATGTCATCTGGACAGGAGCACGGAATGAGAGGGATGGAGGGATGAGGAAATGAAGGAGTGGGTGAATAGGAGAGGAGAGACAAGGACTATGACTAAGGAAGTGCATGGATGATGGATGGATGGATGGATGAATGGATGGATGAATGGATGAATGGATGGATGAATGGATGAATGGATGGATGAATGGATGAATGGATGAATGGATGGATGGATGAATGGATGGATGGATGGATGAATGGGTGGATGGATGGATGAATGGATGGATGGATGGATGAATGGATGGATGAATGGATGAATGGATGGATGAATGGATGAATGGATGGATGAATGGATGGATGGATGGATGAATGGATGGATGAATGGATGAATGGATGGATGGATGGATGAATGGGTGGATGGATGGATGAATGGGTGGATGAATGGATGGATGAATGGGTGGATGAATGGATGGATGGGTGGATGGATGAATGGATGGATGAATGGGTGGATGAATGGGTGGATGAATGAATGGATGGATGGATGGATGGATGGATGAATGGATGGATGGATGAATGGGTGGATGGATGGATGAATGAAAAGAGACATATAGCAGTACATTGTAATCCATGGTAGGGAAGGTGAGAATACATATTTTCAATTTCTTTACAATCTGTGGACATACTGTACCTTTCTGGACTTTATCACACAGCAGAAAGATCTCGTCTCCTCCCTTCACACACCCACTGTTCCTGTTGACCCGACAGATACGCAGCTCAGCCGTGTTCGGAGCCCCTTGGTGACAAAGGTTACAGGAGAGGAGATGGCAAAGGTTACACGGTGTGTGTGTGTGTGTGTGTGTGTGTGTGTGTGTGTGTGTGTGCGCAAGCATGCCATGTATGTATATTGTGAGTGAAATCTCTTTAACCCTACACTCTTGTCTGGTATAAAAAATGACTTTAGGGACAGACGACAGGGGCATCAAGTTATTGTGGAGTGCTCTCTAACTAGATAGAGAAGCACATGCATGCTTTCATATGAGGAAGTGAACCATGGCAACAGTGCTGCTTAAAACATTCATGTTAATGTTGAGTTTGTGGTCTGCTTGCTTCCTCTTTCTCTATAAACAGAAGGGGTGCAATGTCAGACGGAGAATGTAGCCAGGTCACACTCAAAACCTCTATCTAACGTCATAAGATAGCATTAGCGTAGTAGTCACTCTTGCTTCTACTCACTGTTGTCTTAGATGAGGTTGGTGCTAGCTAGCTTTAGCCTGGCTATGGTTAGTCCTAGCTAGTGTTAGCCTGGCTACAGTGCTCACTGGTAATGTATATAGAGGTCTGTAAGCAAGCTAGGGTTAGCCTAGCTACTGGATACTCACTGTTGCTGTAGATGGGGGTGGTGCTAGCGAGCATTAGCCTGGCTAGGGTTGGTGCTAGCATTAGCCTGGCTATGTTACGGTTTTCGTATATGGAGTTATTTAAGCTAGCTAGCATTAGCATAGCTATACTCACTGTTGTCGTAGATGGGTTTGTGCTAGTGTTAGCCTGGCTATTCAATGTCTAGGCTAGCTAGTGTTAGCCTAGCTATACTCACTGTTGTCGTAGATGAGGTTTGTGTTAGCGTTAGCCTGGCTATTCAACGTCTAGGCTAGCTAGTGATAGCCTAGCTATACTCACTGTTGTCATAGATGGGGTTTGTGACAATGGGGTTGAGGGCGCGGTTGTAGTGTCCGGTGTCGTCCTGTAGGAACACCTGGAGACAGAGACGCACCACGTTCAGGTCGTACTCCTCCGTCTGTAACAGCTGCTCCCGTGGCACTGTGGGGACACACATCAATCAGTCAGTCAGTCAATCAATCAATCAAACGAACGTCAAGTAAATATACGCACACACACACACACAGACACACACACAGACATGCACGCACGCACGCACGCATGCACGCACACACACACACACACACGGGATGACATGACCTTGTTCAGTGGTTGAATACGCGAGTAGTAGATAGGCTACTCGTTTCCACGTAGTTGAAACACGATTGGCCACAATAGGAAAGTGAAACATCATCTCTTTTCAAAAAGTTTAAATACGACAGAGAAGGAAAGGAAAACTGGGTTGCACTGAGATCTAAGAGAGAGAGGGGGAGAGAGAGGGGGAGGGGGAGAGAGAGAGAGAGAGGGAGAGGGGAGGGTGGAGAGAGAGAGAGGGAGAGCGAGAGAGGGAGAGAGAGGGAGAGAGAGAGAGAGAGCGAGAGAGGAGAGAGGGAGAGAGAGA